>NC_056735.1:1977789476-1977954476 GCF_019279795.1 Protopterus annectens | reverse complement strand
GTTACTGCAGCATCAGGGGGGGAGAGAGAGTGAAAGGGGTTGGGAGGATAGATGAGGATTTCAGGCAGTGATCAGAAGTGAGGTTTTTGATTTAGGGTGGGGAAGCTAAAGTTCTAGAGAGTGGGAGGGGAGTTTAGGTTAGGTAGCAATAGAGGACTTTAGGTTTAGACAGCCTGAAGGAAATTTTAGGTTTAGGGAGCAGGAAGTAAATGTTATGGTTAGCAGTGATTGGAGATTTTAAATTTAGGGTGGGAGAGAAATTTTAGCTTTTGAGGTGGGAAGGAAGTTTAGGGTTATTGAGCAGAAGAGGACTTTAAGGTTCAGGAGGGAGTGCTATGGTTAGGGTTATGGGCTGGGTGCAAGTTTTATGGTTAAAGCTAGAGTTCTGGTCATACTAGGTAGTTAATTAGGATCAGACTAGTGGGAATTAGGGCACTTGCCAAGTGCAGCAAGTGGCAGCCAGCAAGTATGTGGTAGCAAACTAACACACAAGCACTTGTACTACACTCAGACAGAGAGATAGATAGAGGAATAGATAGACAGACAGAATGATTGATAGAGAGCTAGATAGATAGATATAGCTAGATAAAGATAGATAGATGGATAAAAAGGCAGATATATAGATAGATAGATAGAAAGATAGACAGATTGATATAGATATATAGAGTTGCAGCCAGTGGGTCACATTAACAGCTATATCCACATCTGTTTGGTCAAAATCATTCAGTCAATGCAAGCAGATGGGCGACAAGTGTGCAAGATTGACAGTCACCAGTAAGAGGAATATTCCCTTTCCCCAGGGTTTGTGCAATCTTAGAGTTAGTATATATGATTAGCAGGGTGTGTGGGGAACTCAGCATGGCTTGTCCCCCTCAAAAAGACTTGCATTTAGTTTATTCTGCTCTGGTGTAATCCTTGGGGCATGCATAGAATATGTTGATATTTGCCTATTTCGATGTAATTATGTTGATATTCTGGATGTCGGCATATGTGGTCATTTAATCAGCTGCCCTAAATCCATATTCACACACACACATAGACACACACTTGCATCCTTAGAAACACATGGCAATGCATAGACACTACAACCCCCACCTTTCTTTATATCTTTGTTGCATTCTTATATATGACTATTCATTCATATATAAAGTTATGGAATGTGGGTAAGGAATATACAGATGACATCATAATAATACATGCATGCTCTTCTCAGTTGTGTTACATGTATCAGTCTGCAAGCAGCTGTAAAAAAATAATAAAATCTTTGGAATCATTGTGTGTTGCTCAATTTTCAAATGATATTACTTCGTATAGGTTATGCTGCTCATAGAATGTTTCATTGATGCATAACAGAGTGTGTGTGGGGACAGTTCTCCAAGCTGGTCATCTGCTTTATTTTACGTAAAATATGAATGCACATATATATCTTACATAAAATTTCTCTGCACATAATATTGCCCACAAACTTGTTCTACATCATCGCAGTTTGATAGTTATTCTGTTAGACTACGTATAATTATGTCAATACAGTTGTTGTTGTTGTGTCTTTCGGCTTTTCCCGGTTAGGGGTCGCCACAGCAGAACTCCATTCCGCTAATGATTGGCAGTTGATTTTTACGTGCCGAGTTGCCAGCCCTGACGCACAACCTTCAACGAAGGTACGCCCATTCATGTATGTCTCCACGCAGAAGACGCCCTAGCTGAGAGTCGAACTGGCCAGAGTCTTACTGTGAGGTGACAACGCTACCGCAGCACCACCACCGTAACAATTATGTCAATACAGTATATTATAAAAATGCCTTATGTAATATTTAGTCCCAACTTGTAAATTATTCTGAGGACCTATGGAAACAACATAAAGTAGAAAATGTTAATTTTCAGTCATGCATGTTCCTACATGGATTTTTTACTGAACCCTTTTTTAATTCCTGTACTTACCATAACCTTGGCTGAGCAAGCAAAGGCTGCCAGTAAACTGCATACCTGTCAAGTTTTCATGATTTTCATGGACATCCTTAATTTTGGGCAGCTGTAATGATTACAGTAAGCAAACAGTATCATACATTAAAGGTGAAAAAAAAAAACTTCAAAACAACTCTAAAATTTCTTCCTTAATTTTTGTATGATTGTAGTTACTTCACATACAAAACTACTTGCCATGATAATTGATGACAATCTTAAATTTGACTTACACATCCACAACAGCTTCATAAAAAATGACCAAAAACTAGGAACCCTTCGTAGACCAAAAAAAAGTCTTACAAACTCTGCCAGTGTAACTCTATCTACCACTTGCCTCTTACCCTTTCTCCTGTATGGAGCCCCTATCATGACCAACATGCAAGACTCACTTACTTCTAACATATTTTGATTTTGAACTGTTAATAAAATACCACTTTTTGTAGTTTCTGCATTAGTTAGTTCACCACAAGATGATAAATGTGTATAGAAGTGAACAACTGCTGTCCTGCTATTGGATATTAATTTCATAGTGTCATTTCTCTCCTATGCATATGTGTTTGGCATGGGACAGGATGACCTCCTAAAAGTGACTATATTACTTGCAAATGAATATGACTTTGGATGAGACTGTGGAATCATTTGATTAGAATATTAGTGTCAGTCCTGTACTGTTTTTCATTATTAACATGGACATTATGACCTATATATTATAAGTTATTTACTCAGTTATTTAATTAACCTTATTTTGCATTGTGTTAGGATAGAGGTTTTAAATGCTGTGCAAGGTGTAATATCAGAATGTATAGTAAACAACAGAGAAACAGCAAGGATGGTGTATAGCCTTCTTCAGCCATATATTTATACTGAACTCCCTAGCGCTTGTACCACATGGCCTGTAAATCACTGTACTGACCTAACCAGCATTTAAAGCTATACAAGTATATATCTAGTACCACTTTTTTTTAGAAAAGTATAGATACATTGACAGAGAGACAGAGAGAGAGAGAGAGCAATAACGTGTTAATGTATTTATTATGTTATACTGCTCACATAATCCTAACCGTAACACACTATTAAGCATGTCATATAAATTTTAACATTTTCAGAATGTTTCTTTTATTTAATAAAAACTGTCAATCCTAGCGTGATTTTTAACTCTGGAACAGCCCATATATTTTGTATGGTGTCTTCAATGGTCCACCATATCCGGAGTGTTTTACAAAACTGTTTACAATGGACTTGCATTCTAATTTTTGAGCTACATATTGCTACACTATTGCTTTTCTGGAAAATGTGACTTCAAGAATCTCTCTTTCTGTAAAACCCTTGTGTCTCACAGTTTTTACAGTATTATTTTATTACAATAAACTTCTGGATGCTGACCTTCTCTGGACTTAGGTCTTCCAGACTTCAGTATATTTATCCAATAGAGATGTGTGTAATTCCTTCTATACTGCTTGTCTTCTTCCCCATGTGCAACACAAGATCTTGGTTTGACTCTATTTCCATCTACTTCACTTCCAGGCTGAAAAGGTTTCCATGCTTTTTTCATTTTTAGTCTTTCTATACTGTGCAAAGCTAGTATTTTTATACAGTTTCGCTTGTAATACTATTTCTGTCTCTGCTGATTTATTTCCAACATCTCTGTTACCTTTTTTGTTTTTAGGCATTAATATTGTAAATAAAGTAGCTTAGTCTAATATTCAGCTTTTTGCCTTTTAACAATTGCGTTGATAAGCCTGTGTAGGACCAAGTGAAAGGAGAGGTAGAACATATTTAAAGAAGGATGTGGGTGGAGTAATATGAATGCAGCATTTATTTCTATAAACATTAATTAGCAAAATATGCATCCGTTAATTAAGTATAACTGTAGCTTTGTTTTTGATGCACTAAAATATATTTTATTTTTTCGTTAATTTATATTCTCACTATTGTCCTCTTGTACATTTATTTACACTTATAACATTAAGTGTCTGTTACATGATATGTTAAATATGGTTTGCCCATTATTGATTCACAGTTAAGTGACTATGTAAGACTATGTAAGAGTTAATAAAGTCACTGTTAAGTCATTTACTCAAATATGACTCTTCGTGACCTCAAGAACTTTAGCATGCCATGGCTCTTGTGTCAATACGTTTGAGTACTTCTGGCAACCTGGAATAATAGTCCAAACAAGCACGTTTCTGCAGTAAACGAGGTCTGATATCAATTCCATGAGACACAGCAGAAGTTCAAACCAAGAAATGCTCATAGCTTGTAAAAGCTTTAATAAAACGTACAAACGTACAGAGCATACAACTTTTGGGTACAACCCTTCTTCAGTGGAAAGACATATATGTGTTCTAACAGCTGTTTTATATCAAAAGACAGTGATCACATAACATTCATAGCCAATAAAATCTGAACAAATTAAACTCTTTCATCATGTAACAATTATATAACTTCCTAAAAACATACAAATTACATATACATCTGTAAGTATATATACACATGTAAATGTATGTACAGAAAATAAATGTAAACAATACCTTCATTTCTTTAGTTGCATTTGCTTAACCAGTACTGGCTTAATACTAACTGCTGTGTCTATCTGGCGTCATGCATGAAATGTCCTGCATTCTATGTAGGTAAATGTAGTAGAAAACTAAAAGATCATATAATAGAACATTGCTCTGACATTTGTAGAAATAATTTATCAAATTCATTAGCCAAGCATGTAGTTAAAGATGGCCATGAACATAGCTTTGTGTTCAAAGTGATTGATAGAATTTATTAGAATGTTAGAGGGGGTGATGTAAAAAATTTATTGGAATTGAGAGAGTATGCATGGATAATAAGACTTTGGGCTGATAGTCACCCAGGACTAAACACAGCAGTTAGTATTAAACCAGTATTGGTTAAGAAGCAAATGCAGTTAAAGAATTGAAGGTATTGTTTATGTATATACATTTACATGTGTATATATACTTATAGATGTTGCATAGGTAATTTTTATGTTTTTAGGAAGTTATATAGTTGTTACATGATAAAAGAGTTTTAATTTGTTCAGATTTTATTGCCTATGAATGTCATATGATCGCTCTGTTTTGCTATAAAACAGTTGTTAGAACGCATATATGTCTTTGCACTGAAGAAAGGTTCTACCCAAAAGCTGTATGGTCTGTAAGTTTGTACATTTCATTAAAGTTTTTACAAGCTACAAGCATTTCTTGGTTTGAACTTGTGCTGTGGAACCTGGAATAATACACACACATCTATACACACACACACACACACACACACACACACACACACACACACACACACAAAATACATATCAGAGTTGAACTGGAACTAATCAGTGCCCACTTGACACCATAGAGAGCCTAGTATGAAACATCTCCTGTGGACTGTAGTTATGCATGTACTGTGAATGGTATAAGTCAATACTACCTATTCTGAGTCAAAATTCCTGACCAACTCATTATTTATTTTTTTGACATTTGTTAACTGAGTTGATCCAACTGGGCTAGGAGCCCATTTTCAGTGGAGACCTGAAGAGAAAAGCTCCAATTGTTAAAACAAACATGAAGATAAATACAAAACCAAGTACAAAAAAAAAGTAAGATAAAATGAGGAAGTAGTTAAGCAGTCACATGACAAAGAGAAATCATTAACAAAGTATTCTTAACTAGGACAGGCTCAGCAGTTACAACAGATAGTGACACCATGTACAAAGTAGTTAGGTAGGATAATAAGAAAAGCTATTTTGTAAAGGGTATTTACATATACAATTTATATATAATGTGAAAATAATAAAAAGGCTATTTTGTAAAGTGTATTTACAAGTAATGTGGTTGTAGAAAGATATAAAAGATATGTTAGCCAAGAGTGTAGTTGCATGTGTAAGTGTGGCATTCCCGATGAGGTTCATGTATCATGTCATTTGTCTTGTCAGCTGACTAGAAACTACCATTTTTCTCATTTGTGAATAATAAGCTCTGAACATGGCTTATTTCGTCTTTCTTAAAGGAAAAATAAGACTGAACTTATTTTCAAACTGATGGTTTTTACAGAACCATTCTTTCAGGGAATACCAGGGCTGGTTGAGTCATATGTACATAAGTATGTGTTTCTGCCATAGGCATTCAAAGAATTTCTCATATCAATACAATATTGATAAAAGTTTCTTTTCTCTATGAAAATATCTCTTTTATGCAGTGACAAATGCTTTTTATCACATAGGTAATTGGTCATTCTCTAGTAGGAACACAGTTCCTGTAATGCACTGATAGGCATCTATCTAATTGTAACCCAACTGGATTAATCACATTTATTCATTTATTTATTTGAGTTTTTTTACTGGGGATGAACACTGATTAAGTATGACCAATTTCCATCTCCCAGGCAGACATACAACTATAATATTTTAAAGCTGGTATACCTGTAATTAGTTTCTTGAACATTTTAAAACACATTTCTTTTTAAAGCTCCATTCATTGTATATGTATTACTCTAGTAACCTTCATAGATCCATTGTTGTGTCAGACATGTTAGATATAAATTTTGTAAAGATACAGTATCATTATTAGAAACCTGTGTAATGTCTTCTTAACATCTGCATTTGGCAAATGTACAATTACCCTTTTTTCCGCATCAGGTTTTGGACTTCTGACTTTAGAATATGAACCATGCATTTAAGAATTGTGACTTTTGTTTAGTATTTGATCTCTTTTAACATGAAATGTCTTAATCATTTCAGCAACTGTATCCATCTATTGTTATGATTTTTAAGTGTTTGATCCCACACTCTCAAATCATTGTTTATGTTTACACCACTTTCCAAATATTCCGTTAGATGTGCAGTAGCTGCATGAAACACCTATTCTGATAATTTATTTATTTATTTATTTATTTATTTATTTGAAGTTTGTTTGCCAGGATAGTCCATTGGGCCATGAGGAGCCTCTTTTCAATGGAGTCCTGGGGAGAAAAGCTCCAGAAAAATACAAATTACAAAATTACAAAAATTACAACAAAAGAGTGAGCTGTAAGGAGTAAGATCCACAAATTAAGTAAAAAATTTATATTTTGAGAAGCATAAATTAGTACAGTGTGGGTATTGGTACAATGTAATAGAATTTTACATAAAGTCAAAGTTCATTAAAGGTACTGCTAACTTATACAATAATTACTAAACTATTGATATTCTACAGTTATTAAAAATCATGCTGATTCCTACAGTTTGTTCCAGATGTAGAACTATAAGATGCTATTATGACAATATTGTGGCTTAAAGAGAATAACTATATTGAACAAAGGTTATGCAGGATGGGAGCAGGAGCATTCCCATTGTGAGTTTAGGTGTGAGTGAAGTAAGGGTTTGAACGAGGAGCGTTAGCTAGTAGTATGGATGAGAGGAGGGAGAGAATTCCAGTAGCGTGCTAGAGAGAAGGACATTAGTTATTTGCCTGGAGGTCGGGCAGGTTTACGTAGCTCTATTAAGTTTTGTGAATTTGATCTATGGAGTCTGTCAGGTTGATGCATTTTAAAGGTGGTGGCAAGGGAGGGACAGCGAGAGTGATTGAAAATAATTTTGTGAGCTTGGACAAGTTGAATGTAGGTGAGGTAATTGGGCAGCTCGAGCCAGTTCAGTTGATGTAAGGCAGTGCAGTGGTGGGAGGTGGATCTGTGGCCAGTTGCAAATTTTGCTATTTTATTGCAGCAGGAGGAGAGTTTTGACTTGAGGGGGGATTGCAGGTTGGTAAGGATAGAGGCACCATATAGGAGGGATGAAATGAGGTATGTATTAGTGAGGGTGATGTAGGGAAAGATGTAGCAACTGTGGCAGTAAAGCATCATAATTTTCTTATGAGGTTTTTTGATATTTACCTGTAGATGGTTGTCGAACTTTAGCTGATCGTCGACAAGGACTCCTAGTAATTTAGCATTGGAGGCTACTTTGAGGGGAGTATTATTTTGACTAGTGATTGAGAATGAGTTTTTATCTATGTTGGTGGTTTTGGAAGTGGTAAATATCATGAATTTAGTTTTAGTTGCATCGAGTGCAAGATGGCTGTCCAGCATCCATTTCTCAGTGGAAGAAAAGGCTTCTTGGGTTATTTTTGTTAAAGTGGAGATAGAGGGGGAAGAGCATATTATTGTTGAGTCATCGGCATATTGGACGAGTTTGGCATTGGGGATGGTTAGGTAGAAGTCGTTTATGAATATATTGAATAGAAGGGGGCCTAGAATTGAACCCTTGGGGACACCTGTGGGAGTATTACAGAAAGGGGAGGTGGATTTTTTTCCATATAACTGCCTGTTGCCTATTTGTGAGGTAGCTGGTGAACTAGTTGATAGAGGAGTGGGAGAGATTTAATTTGGAGAGCTTAGTAAGGAGAAGGTTATGAGAGTTGGTGTTAAATGCCTTAGAAAGGTAAAAGAGGAGAGTGGAAACGATGTGGCCAGAGTCCCTGCCTTGTTAACAGTTTCAAGGATGGAGAGGAGAGCTGTCATGGTGCTGTGGCCGGGTCTGAAACCATGTTGTGTGGGAGTTAGAAGATGTTTGTTTTTTTTGTGAGATAGTGTGAGAGTATATGGATATGTATATGGATGCATTTTTTGACAAGTTTAGAAATGGGGGATAAGATAGCGATGGGTCGAAAGTATGGAATATCGTTGCTGTTGCCATCTTTATGAAGAGGAATAATGAAGGCTTTTTTTCCAGAACTGGGGATCATGGCATTCAGAAATAGAATGATTTATTAGAATGCAGATGGGCAGAGCAATGCTATCTGTGGCTGCTTTTAGGAAGTTGGATGGTATTTCATCAGGGGCATAGGAACCAGGTTTCAATTTTAGAAGAAGTTTTTTATGGTTGATATAGGGATGAGGTTAATGGAGAAGGAAGAGGGTTGAGAGCAGGAGGTGAGGGGGGAGGAAGGGATAGATGGTGATGGGGAAGGGGAAATTGAATAGTTAGTGAAGGATGATGTTAGTTTACCTATGGAATCGATAAAGAAAGAGTTGAACTGGGTGGCTAAGTCCAAGTCAGAAGCATTTGGATCAGGGCAGGGTTTTTCTCTTTTTCCAGGGTTGAGGAGGGAGGAGATGCCATTCCAGAATTTTTTGGGGTTCATGCTATGATTTGTTTGAAGTGTCGAGAAGTAGGATTTAAGGTCTAAGATAATATGTTTTTTTTACTTTGTTACGAAGTGTTTTATGTTCATTAAGGGTGTTGATGGTTTTATTTTTGTTGTAATGTTTCCAAGCTTTATCCCAGAGTTGCAGTAAATAGAGTATTTTTGGTTAACCAAGGTACAGGTTTGCTTCTGATGCATTTCATTTTCAGAGGGGCAAAGGAGTCTAGCAAGTTTAGCAAAGCTGAGTTAAAGTAAGTAACAGCATTCTCTAAGGAAAGGGTCTTTAGTGGTTCCAGTTTGTTCTTTTTAGCACATTTGAGAATGCGCTGGGATTAAAGTTTTTTAGGCACCGGGTGGAGGCACAGGTGTGAGTTAGTTGTATGGAGGAGAGAAGATGATGGGCAAAAGTGGGGAAGTGATCGCCTAGTGGGTTAGGAAGAGTGCCACAGTCGGAGATGTAGTGAGGATGGGTAACTAGGATCCAGTCCACGGTGCTTACGGTAAGGAAGTTTTTGGAAGGCCTTGTTGTTAAGTTAATCAGCTGAGTGAAATTATAAAAGTTAATGCTGAGCAAATTAGTGGGAGATTGAATTGTGGCCCAGTTAATATTAACATCATCTAGGACTATGGTTTCATTAGTAATGTTTGTAGAAATACAGGAGAGAATATCTTCAAGGGTTGAGATATTATCTCCAGGAGGGATATAAAGGGAGACTATGCATATTAATTTGTGTTTATTTATATGAAGAGGGCAGGAATTAATTCAGCATTACCAAATTTAGGAATGGACTTATTGTAGGGGGTAATTGTGAGGGATGAAGCGTAAAGGAGAGCAACCTCTCCCCCTTTTTTGTGTATTCTGTCTTTCCTAATCATAGAGTAGTTAGGTGGTATTAGTTCTGAGTCTTTTATATAATGAAATACTAACCAGAAGTCTAAGAAACCTAAACCTTTCTGATGGATTATTAACTAAACACAGTTTGGAACGTGACTGAAATATTAGGACAATTGACTTATTTAAGTGGTATGATTTGGCAATTAATTTTATATACATACATTTTATATACATATTTTTTAAATTAATTTCAATAGTTTCTAACCTATTGTCTTCATCCAGTGGCTAGAATATGTTAACAGTTTCTGCACGTAGTTTTCTGTTCAGAGCCTAATACGCACAATGCTTCAAATATTTTCAGAGATAATATTACACTCTGTATCTATGTCTAGTTTAAACACAGCATTCTATTAATTTTCAGCAATTCTTTCCAGCAGTTTGACATGTATTCTTGTCTCAATACTTCTATGCATTTTAAGATTTTACTGTATTCTTTTTATTTCCATAGTACATACAAACAGTTCATTCATATTTCTGTTCAAAAGCATTCAACTTTGTTTTTGATACTGCATATCTTAGAAAAATGCCTTATAGCATACACGTTACGGACTTAATTAAAACAAGACAGTTCTTCCTCTCATGTTTATGCTATACCTGCAACAAGAATCTTGGATTACTATTATATATTCTTTTCTCTGGTCTCTGTTTTGGTTTCAGTACATTGCAACATGGCTCTCTTTTTCATATCTGTTGGTTTTAAAACAAACTGCTGCGACTCACTTTTTCATATTCATTTCTTTTAGAATACAACCTCACCTTAATTTTAATTGTTGACCTTTAATTTTACCCATATTTTATCTTTTACACATCCTTTTTCTAAAGTTAATTTTTGTGGGTCAGCTCCATAGTACAGAAGGATGAAATCTTGACTGTGATTATGATGACCTAGGATTAAAAAGTGATCTGGATACAGAAGCAACTAATAAGGAAGGGTGTAAGTAAGCAGCTAATGTTCGTTTGCCTATCCCTGTGGAGTGAGATAGTCTAGCCTATTGCAATGCCAGTACATCCAGTGGAAAGAGGTACAGATCATACAGTGTATGCATCAGGGACATACACTTGACAATGCCAACCTGCATCCATGTGGTAGCTTTCATCGGAAAAGAAGAGGAATGTACACATGTGCACACACACACACACACATACACACACACACACACACACACACACACACACACACACACACACATGCATAATATGCACACATGCGCACGTGCGCACACACACACACACACACACACACAAATACACACACACACACGCACACACGCACACACATGCGCACACACACCCACACACAAACAAAAACACAACAAGGCATAGCAGGCCCTCATGCCTATGAGTAGGAACAGAAAAAAATCCTGTTAGCTGCCTGGACAACTGCAATGATTGATTGTTGCTCATCCCTCAAGAGAAAAAAAAATGTACCAATCAGTTGTGGTGTGATTGATGACTAGACAGCAGCAGGGGTATAAAAGAACACAAAGATCAAAACCATCACCTTACTTAAAGATTAAAGGTTAATATCCATTTAACAGGTTTTCAGCATTTTTTCATTTTCAGTGAGAACAGCATCCCGTTTATGGAAAGCTTACTTTGGCCATTTCATGAACTTTATTTTTGCTCCAGTCACTCTTACAAAGTTTAACTCACATATCTAGTATTATATTCTCCATGTGCCCACTTGCACATGTACCATAAATTAGGCACAAATTATGTATTTTCATTTTTTGTTAAGCTGGAAATAAGCAGAAACAGTCTTACTCAAGAATACACAATATTTAAGGCTTAATCCATGATCTGGGTGTGGGTAATACTGAATTTACTAATGGATATACTGAGGATAAAGCCCAAGTGATCGAATAAAGCCAGTCATGTATAAATCCAACACTGCCCACACACAAAAAAATTACTATTATTATTATACAATGCCATTGCACATTTTAATATGTCATTGTACAAAGAAACCTTAATCATCTTCTGCTTATTCTGTGATGTAGCAGATGTCGGGTGATGCACCACATATGCCTAGGATATGCACATGCCAATCATTGCACAGTACATCCCTGAAATATAACTTTCATTTCTGATTTTTTTTTAATTTTCATACTGTCTGTGCATTCAAACCTGCAGGTAACTGTAGTCATTTTGGATCCGCAGACAGCACAAAAATCAATGTGCACAATTGCAGATGGAATAAACAGAGGCTCACCAATGCACATGTAAAACAGCTGATCCTGATGTCTAAGGTGCTTTTGGTGTGGACTGTGGATGGAAATCAACATTGAAAAGAGCTTAGACATTGAGTTCTGCTGCTGAATATATGGTTTTGGGAGAAAAAAATCACACCGAAAAGAATACCTGATGTGTACACACCTGAGGTATTCCCTGATGTGCGATATTTTTTCCCCTTTATTATTTTATTATTTTTTCACTCATGATTTATTTTTAAGTGTAAGAGTGTGTGTGTGTGTGTGTGTGTGTGTGTGTGTGTGTGTGTGTGTGTGTGTGTGTGTGTGTGTGTGTGTGTGCACGTGTAATCCTGTGTTTGGGTGACTGTGTGTGAATATCTAATTTTGGGAAGGTGGAAAATCTTTTCAGTAGCCACAACCAGCAGGACTTCTTTTGGATAATACTGGATTTATAATGGGCATACTGATCACATTGTCCAATCAGTATTCCCTTTTTTCGCACATTTATAAAGTTTCATTGTACAATTAAGTGACTTTTGTAGGTGTCTAAAACTGAAGTGCAGGATGCAGCTTACCTGCAGCATGTTTCACTACCTACATCCCTATACTAAAGTTATTTAGAACATGTAACAGTTATAGGCAACTGATGCACAGAACAGTTACATGATACAATAAAACAAAATATAAGAAAACCAACCATCATCCTAGCAGACAATAAATAGTATTTGTTTCAGCCATGAGAATTTCAACTCATTAAGTCTGCACTGTTAACAAGCAAGGAGACAAATATAAATGTACACACACACACACACAGACACACACACATGCACACGCAGGCACATGTGTGTGTGTGTGTGTTTTTACTGTCAACATGTCTTGAATATTTTTGATTGAATCACAAAAACATTATTCAAAAGGCACCGTAACTGAAAACACTGTGAACTCCTAATATTTTGTGACTCAATTAAAAAACACTTGCTCACATTAATGCAGCCCCATTGCTTTTTGCTGGGGACTCCTTCACACCCCCTGCTAATTATATATGCCAATTCTGAGATCACACTACAGTGAGGGAAGGGCAAATTCCCTGAGCCCCACTCTATCACAGTTTTAAACAGTACAAAAGCTGGCATATTAAATCATCTGATTTCTGATCAGCTGTACCGGCTTTTTTTCCCTGTTTGACAAGTTCTCTTTTGATGACATGTATGTAATCCTATACATATATATATATATATATATATATATATATATATATATATATCATTTACTATCAGAAGGTCGAAGTGGGTTTGGTCAAAGTCTGGAGGCCAAATGGCAACAATTATGAATCTCACCCCCATCTCGACCCATGTTAAAGCCCGTTCAGAGGTTTACTTCGTTGTATTTCGACAATGTCGGAATTCGACATTGTCGGTTTTGTGGAAGTGGGCTGATGATCCCATCATTCAATGGGGTCCGGTTCGACCTTCTGATGGTAAACCATATATATATACATTTATATATATATATATATATATATATATATATATATATGTGTGTGTGTGTGTGTGTGTGTGTGTGTGTGTGTGTGTGTGTGTGTGTGTGCGCGTATAGCAGAGAAAACATATGGCAAACACAATGAGGGTAACCCAGTGGCATCAAATCACCAAGTAATAGAAGCACATAAAAAACACCATATCTAAGCAGGGGGAAAGCAGGCAGTTTTAATAAATTCCACAAGGCAAAGTAAAAAATGGTAAGCACTTTCAATGCGTAAATCAGCTTCTTTAGACCATGCTTGATTTTTCCATACAATTTATAGAACAGCAGATGTACATAGAGAATAACTAGTTATTGAAAGGACTTTTTACTGATCTTTGAGAAGACTCAAGTTATAAGGTCTATTTTGGCTACCCCCATTAGGTTATTGAATTAGAGGAATTTTTCTGCATTCAAAGAATCTAAAGCTTTTGTAGAGGACTGATTACTGTGCATCTAGTTTCTATTTATCTTTCTTTCCTTTATAGAGGTAATCATAATCAGTTTAATGAGACTATCAAACTCCTGTAGGTAACCAGCATTACCCCAAGTGACTTCTGGCAATTTTAAAGTACCACTAGGGGCTTCTGTAACTGGCTAAAAGACACTCCAAGTTTATGCCTGCAGCATTTTTAAGAGGAATAGCATTGGTCCTTTTGTTGCCCATTTCCTCTCACACAACAGAATATACTTCAAATTGTAAAAGTGCATCAGTTTTTGTCTGAATTCCAAAAAGCCCCTAATCTGAGAGTGTTAAAATGGCAATTGTTAATCAAATTTAATAACATTGTGGTCAATCTTTCTTGTGATCACCTGACTTCAATTTTGTTTGAAAATGCACATAAATCAGATTCCGAACAGAAATGTAATGTATGCATTATTACATGTATTTTTAGAAGAGCAAGTGTACATATTACATACAATGCATTTATAAAGATTGACTTTTCTTATCATATTATACATGGCTCACACTGATCTTGCTCTAAAAATGAAAGGAAAATAATCCTCTTATACTGAGATTCACATGTGCTTGTTATAGCAAGATTTTTTCATATGAACCTCAGCATTATAATTAAGATAACCTCATGTGCAGTCAACAGTCTTCTCAGAACTGCCTTTGAAATTAACAGCTTTAAAAGCTGTAACACACATCATACTGTCAAACATCAGCCTTAAGCAAGGTGCATCTGTAGTCAACAAACAGCCATAAAACTTAAAAACATCACTGCCACACTTTTGACCGGTATCAGATTCAAACAGTTAAATATCCCCATTTATTACAAACCAGTATGATGATGTCTCTGATTTCAACCAGTTGATATGTGCAAGCGAATCTAATTCTTGAACAAATAACAGTCTGGTTATGATCAGAGAAGAGATCTAATTAAAACCCTCAGGGTCTAAAATAGCTGAATCAATTCATGCCTTTTGATCTTCATTAAATAGTATATATCTCTGTGAATCTATGTGAGTCATCTTTCACATAGTTTGCACTGCTTTAGAGGTGGTACTGTACACTGACTCTACGGAATGACACAACCAAGAAATAAACAACTACTTTCATTTCTCCCACACTTTCAGGCATTAAGCAAACAATAATTCCTGACAGGGTGAGTATTATTGATAGTGAACTGCCAAGTGGTATTGGGCCTTTTTACCCCTGGAACATTCATTATTTCCCCATTATACCATGACCCCCCATTAATATTCCAAAACGTGCACGCTGATTGGCCAGCGTGCACGTTGTAAATCGACTTATACTAATGGAAAAAGGTCCGGTCACCCGGACTTTTTCCATTAGTATAAGTCTTTTTTTTAAAACACTGTCTCGCTATGTTAAAAGAGTTTAACATAGCGACACAGGTTTAAAAAAAGCAACAGAGATCTCCGTTGCTTTTGTTAAAGCTGTCTCGCTATGTTAAACTCCTTTAACATAGCGACACAGTGTGTAAAAAGCAACGGAGATCTTGCTTTCTCCGTTGCTTTTTTTTTAAACCTGTCTCGCTATGTTAAATGGGTTTAACATAGCGAGACAGCTTTAAAATAAGCCACGGAGATCTCCGTAGCTTATTTTAAAGCTGTCTCGCTATGTTAAACCCATCTAACATAGCGAGACAGGTTTAAAAAAAAGCAATGGGGAAAGCAAGGTCTCCGTTGCTTTTTACTGTTTCGCTATGTTAAATGGGTTTAACATAGCGAGACAGCTTTAAAATAAGCAACGGACATCTCCGTTGCTTATTTTAAAGCTGCCTCGCTATGTTAAACCCATTTAACATAGCGAAACAGTAAAAAAGCAACGGAGATCTTGCTTTCTCCGTTGCTTTTGGCCCCAGCTCTGATGTACTGTGCAGGCATGCGCAGTACATCAGAACTTCTGCGGATGCCAGACAGCTGTGGAAGGGCAGCAAAGAGGCATTATACAATGCCATTATTTAAGAAAAGTAATTGTTTCTTTTCTTAAATAATGTCATAGTATAATAGCAATAACCCACTTCTGGGTGTGGGTAATGCGGGATTTACCCACGGTTGTCTTTGTTTGGTCCCTCGGACTTCGCCCTCGGGACCAAACCACGCCAACCGTGGGTAAATCCCGTATTACCCACACCCAGGCGTGGGTTATTGCTATATTAATGCCCACCCTGGACTTCGCCCTCGGGACCAAACCACGCCAACCGTGGGTAAATCCCGTATTACCCACACCCAGGCGTGGGTTATTGCTATATTAATGCCCACCCTGGAGAGCATTATTGTGCTTAGAAAATGGGCTACCTGTCAGATTGGTTTGTATTTGTTTTACTATTATTGTATCAATTTCCTTTCAAATTGGTTTGCATTTGTTTTACTATTATTGTATCATTTTTTTATATATTGTTGATGTAAAATACTTCTTCCACCTAATGTTTTGTAGTTGCTCTAGGATATGTAATTGCTATTGGAGGATGTATTTACATCAAACATATACATGATGAAAGTATCTAATGTGTATACATACACACACACACACACACACACACACACACACACACACACACACACACACACACACACACACACATACACATATACACACCTGTCTAATGTAGCTAACTGCATTGCTAAACATGGCCTTTTAACACTGTGGATAGTTATGGGAAAAGAAAAAACGGCAGCTGTGTGTAACTGTTTATTGCAGTTACTTTTTATTTTTCTTTTATTTTAATTTTAATTTTTTTAATTATTTTGCAAAATGGGACAGATGCATATAATCTGTGCTTCACGGCAGCTTAATATGCTGCCATGAAGCCACAGACTATATACAGGGTCTACTTGTATATCAATACCACAATAAACATATTTTTTAAAATAGTAATAAATCTGAAATTTTTGACAGGAAAGCAACTCTTCCAACACTGCCTTTCACCATCAGAACTTAGAGATTTCAGTACCAGTTCACTACCCTGAGTGATTGAACACTACATGTTTTATTGAGTTTAATATATACCATTGTACACACAACTCATGATTCAAACATAATTATACAATCATCATCAATGAGTCATTACATGAATAAACAATAACATTATATACAGAGCATATATAGACAGCAACATTGAGAACACACACACACACATAACAGTGTTGAAATTAATATATTCCTACACATACTGCTAGGCTCATAAATGTTTAGCACTCAAAAAATTACAGACAAAGAGTGACCATGTCAGAACTATGCTAAGAACCTATTCTCCTTCCATCGTATTACTTGGTTCCCTCAATAAGCTCATGCAGTCATATGCAACATACACATTCATAGCAATGTCTACATCGCATATCACCTCTCAGTCAACTCTCAAGCCTACCAAACATATGGGGTGACTTCAGCACCTGACCATTCACACTATCTTCTGCAGCTCACCTGACTTGAGTACCTTCCTTTGACTGGTGGAAACCCACCTTCCCTCCCATGATCAAAGTTTTATTCAGTTATAGCCCCCTGCCTTCCTTCATCTCTTCCTTGATGAGGGTACATTCTATACTCTACCACACATCCCATACCTACAGCCATCCGTCCGTGCAACAAACTAATTACTCTTCAAAGCTGCTCTTTACACCTCTCTCACAATGCACCTGCCTACCCTTTCACCAAACCTTTGCTTCTAGTTTTCTTCTTAACTTATTCTACCATAACTTGTAACCCAATGTACTTACTCCTAGGTAAGCAACCACCAAGTCCTTTTCTACTAGCCCCAAATAAGCATGATTTCCAAGTCTGGTTCCCATCAGCTTCATACATTTGCCACCTCACCTTATGCAGCTGTCTCAACAGTATCTTGGACTCACTGCATCACTCCTTGCCATCTGTACAACAGATTCAACCCCTGCTGCCTACAAATCCAGACTCCCCATCCTGACTTTGGTCACAGCTATTTTCAGGGTACTGAGGCATTGTTGCACCATCCCAAAATATGTCATTCCGTGGTCTACTACCTCGAAACCCCAGAGCAGTGCAAGTCGCCTCTTCCCAGAAGCATCTCACAACTAACCCATACCAGCTCCTACAACCTACTGGCAAACATCTTATCCAGGCATCTAATTTTGATCCTGTCATCCATGTCATCTTAAATGATCGCTATCTAATTTTTATTGATCCCTGTTTGTCTAACCTAATCTGCTAACCTCCTGCCTTCAACACCAGCTCAATCAGCTTTTGCCACAGCCAGTCCTGAACAGCAATTACTATGTATTCCCTAATTACCTTAACATCTATCATATCTTTTACTATACCTTCTTCATTCCATGGCTACAGCCTATCAATTTCTGCAAGGTCCCAGTGTTCAAAAAACATATGAAGAGAGAGTCTTTCTAATATGCCTTGATTTCAGGTCTTCCTGCCTGTATCAGCCACAATCCCTCCCACTTTCTCCCCTTCATTCCACTGAAGTCTCCTGTCAGTATTAGCTGTCAACAGACTGCACAAGAAATCTGTCATGCCCAACAACCTAACTTTGTACTTGAGCTGAATTTCTGTTTACTAGTGCTTACTCCTATAATTCTCCATATGAAACAGTCACAGATTACTGTCAGTCATTAATTTCTTTGTTACGTACGTCTTTTGGAACATGGCAGCATACATATGTCACCAATGGTAAAGTCATCCCATAGACTACCATCGTTTTTGCTGACCATTATACCAGTCTAGCAGGTTACTCATTGTCTTGATCTCCTCCAGGAGGTTCATTTTCCTCATTTCTGCAGAAGTAGACATAAACTACCACCTCCCTGTCACCTTTCAGTGCCTAGCCTACCCCAGTCACCCCATTCAGAGCAGTAATGGCCAATGTTGCCTTCTGAACACATAGTCTAACAACTTCCCAAACTCTTTAAATATTGACAGAAATTGTGGTGATAACTTGCCCAAATATTCCAATAACAACATGCAGTCATTTTCAAACAAATTGAACAATCATTTAAGCAGCCTATAGACTTCACTTTTTGTAAATGTTTCCATTGCTTATGTGAAAAGCATTGGTGGCAGTACGCAATATTCTATGATGCCTTAACCCACAGAATCTCTTCCACAGAATTCACCTTTCACAGTAATCCAAAGTTTTGCATTGTAGTATGACTCCCAGACAACATTAATGAACTCATGCCCCAAGCCTCCTCCTACATAATATGAGATAAGTAGGAACACTTAAAATGTGTCATATGCTTTCCTTATGTCAGGTGTTACTATTGTTTCTTCGGTCTATTGCTTCTTATCTAACTAACTTAAACAAGTCTGCAAAAGTACACCAGTTACTAGCAGAAGTTCAGTACATTTCTCTAGCCACCACCAATTTCTCAGTCGCTTTCTCAAACCTACAAAAGTTTTCACATTGTCATCCATTAATGATGTAAGGCATTAACTGTCATTATCTTCCATGTCCCCTACCTTTTATTCATTTATTTATGTTATTTTATTTTACATTGTTGACCAGGGATGTCCAGCTGGGCACAAAGCCCCCTTTGTAGAGGAGGTCTGGGGAAAGCTCCTTTCCATGCAGTACAAACAAAATCTTTTTAAGTTATACAATATCAATAATGTCAGGAAGAACAGAATTAAAATAAATTTTGCAATGTCAAAACAGATAAGATAGGAAATATACATACAGTAATGAGGCTTCTTATATTAATTATACTATATGCAGATACAGTTAAATAACTGCAGTAGGACAGATTACTGAGATATTTACAAAGGGTGAAAAGCAAAAGTTTAATTAATTGTGAGATATAAAGAGTTACGAGAGGCATAGGTAAAAGGTGGGGTGGATGAAGACAGAGTGATAGTTGGTAACAGGGTAGAGGAGAGTAGAGGTATAGCTGAAGAGGAAGGAGAGGAAGAGGATACCTTACAGGTAAGTATCACTGGTGTCTCTCCTTGGGATTCTAGGGGAAAACCCCTTCCAATCTCCTTGTTCTATATTTAACATTAAACTACAAAGTATGCTTAAATACAAAATGAAAGGTAAACAGCAAGCACTGCATAATTTATTGCCCTTCAAAGAGCACTAAATAAATAGTTCTGTTCCAAGGAATGCCTGCAAAAAGATATACATGCCAAAACCACATGCAGATAATATACTTTCCCAAAGGAATAACTGCAGAGCAGGCTGACATTGATTAGATAAGGCTACATGCTACAAGAATAATCATGTCAGATGTTAAAAGTGGTATACAGTGCAGTTAGATTCCCAGCAGACTTTTCAAAGAGACATCTGTCTATCAGTCATAATACAGGCTAATATTAAACAGTGACCCCTTCATTCTGAACACTTGTCTAGTAGTTGTACTCCACAGAATATCTGTAAAAATTACAAAACTACCTAAAGCAAATGCACATTCTCAAAGAAAACAGTGCAGGATGTCTGCCCCTAGTTTAAATTTCCTCTAAGAAAACAGAGACACCAGCTACAGTACCTTCAACAGTAGTACAGCCAGTTTCCCAGCACAGTTTACACAGAGGAATGTCTGTGTCTCAGGCTTACAGTAATGGTAAATACACACGCGCGCGCGCGCACACACACACACACACACACACACACACACACACACACACACACACACACGCACACCACATACAAGTTAAATTAGCTTTCTGTTGTGTTACTACAAAGCCAAAATGAGATGAAGCTGAGCACAGTCACATATAATGAGTCATCAACACGTCATAACACATGCAGTTCAGTGAGTTCCTGAATGCCATTGTTCATTTGCTGTATAGTAGCAATGAATGATTCCTACTGTGTACAACCATCCTCTACCTGTTACATGGTGTAGTTTTACTCTTACATTCTTTACTATGCTAGCATACATATGTCATCCCAGTGTAAGGTACAAAATGCTGCTATCCGATGTACCACTGGCATAAATGTATATCCATAGTACATCATTCATTACTTATAAGGAGGGCACACACTACCATCCTTCTGTGCAATTTCAGCATAAATGTACAATCACAAAGAACATGTTTTGCACTCTTGTAGTGTACAGCCCATTTGTGCACCCTGTCCTCTGGCCCTTGTTATGCTGGACAACTGTAGTGAGAACATTCTGGTGTGCTGAGTGTATCTTTTGCATGATGTGACCCCCCCCCACCCTGAGCCCCTAAAATGTGCTGTGTATTGTAGGGCACATAGGCTGCAATGCTATAGACCTTGCCTTTCCCCGTGCTCCTAGCACTCAAAGTGTTATGTACTGTAGGGCATATGGTAATGCTCTGCTGAACACTTGGCTATCTTGCATCATCCCCAGCACCATCTAGTGCGCACAGCATTCAGTTTTCTGTGGAACTAAACAATTTACAGTGTTATTGTGCTGTGCACTACTTGTTTTAGGTCCACTTACAGCTAGCTGATGGAAGTGTTCTTGCCATTTCAAGGTCTTAAGACAAAAATCAGAGGCATCCAATAAATGAAAATATTTCAGATTTATTTTATGTTTACATATATTTTAATCTTTTTAGAGGCAGGGGAACTGGACCCTAGTTCTCTTTTCGGGGCATATTGGAAGTGTGTGATGAGGTTAAAGAGGTGGTTAGTTAGAGGCTTAGTTTTTTGTTCAGGAACAATCTTTCATTGAAAAGACAGTTATGTTATAGGTCAGGACTGACTAGCACATTCCCTGTCTCACAAAGACATGGTATGTACCCCTGTAGGAATTGTACTGCCTGTGAATACATTTATACAGGTATGAGTTTTACACATCCACAGATAGGAGTAATGGTTAATTGTAAGTTTTATGCAGACTGCAAAACTAGGAATGTGATCTATTTCAGTTTTTGTGAGGTCTGTTTTTTGTTCTATATAGGTAAGACTAATCGATCTTTGAGGGAACATATCTGTGAACATCTTGGAGACATTAGGAACATTAAAGAGAGCCATGCCTTTGCACGTCATGTCAGAGTTAGTGGGCCCCAGCACTGTTTTAAGTTTTTGTGTTGGAAATTGTGAGAGATAACATTCAATAACTAATTATAAGAAAATAAAAATGAGTATAAATCCAAAAGACAGTGATCTGCATTATGTAAAGTTGCACAATGAGTAGTTTAATAGGGGTCAGCCTTGTAATATCAGGTTCCCTGACACCCAGTTTACTCTTCACTTTTTCTACCACATTTACTTACTGCAGTGATAAGCAGTGAAGTCATACCACTTAACAATGTCTATGTTTGCCCCTCCCATGTCGGAGTTCTTCTCACAAACTTCCAACATCTAAATATACTACATCTAAGACTGCATCATCTAGTCAGAAAAGCTGTGACCTCAGAGGCCATAAAGTTACAGAGCAGGAGTGGGTGGTGCAGGGGCACAACCCTGCTATAAAAACATTAGAAATACAATTATTGATTCTTATTTTTAAGGTGACAGTCCATCATGTGGCAGAATAAAATTATCAGTAGATTGTGCATTGCAAAATTAATTTGACAGAAGAAAATAGACCCCTTAATAAGTACATTGATACCAGGACCACAATCTAATCAAGACATGTAACACCGTAATGTTGTCTGCGGCATTATCAAGTAAAACACATTTTCAACCTTTAAGCCATTTTAACTGACATGGGGGTATGGAAGTGAGAGCCATGTTTGCAATCACTGAATCACTGTACTAAGAAGTCTCTAGAAGAGTACTGCAAGGTGTATTAGGCGCATCAGTGTCTGGTGATCTTATCAAATTGAGCTAAGATTTTGCACAGTCTTTTTTGCATGCAGTCTTTTCAATGATCTGTAATGGTCAAAACTGACAAGTTTATAGGCTGATAAGATGATGACTCATTTTGCTCTCAATATCACTGGAAGCTATCCAACTTCAATACTGTGAGGTTGTAACCTGTGTGTAAATCTGCTCATCTTGTTTTAGGCTGACTGGTACCTTACATGTAGCTGAAAAGATGAAAGGCAGTGTGTACTGGATCTATGTCCATTTTGCAAATGAGGCATGTTTATGAAAACCAACAAGCATAACCTAATTGCTGTGATGAATAATCCCACAAGGTGAAAATGGTAAGGATGTTAATGATTTTTCTGTTGTAGGATTTGCCTTCCACATTCTCCTCCTTCTAGGAGGAGATGTCCTGCTCACCTCTGAGTTCATGATATCTCAGGGAAAGGGATGCAATGACTACATTAAAATAGTGGCTCATACCATTAGACATGATGAGCTAGTAATCACAACACCAGTATTCGTGGAGTTGTATGATTCCCGTTTATACTCCATTATAGAAGTTAGTATTCCTTTGGCTGCTGCCACCCTGTCATACTTGCATAACTTATTAGTGAGTCTGTCATTGTTTACCAACAATGTTACTGTGTTATATGAGTCTTAGCTATTACCCTGTTAACATGGCATGACTAGGTCAAGGAAAAGTCAAACCACCTTATAAATGACTTACAATGCAGGTACGTTAGGATGTTAACAGGATTATCAAAGGCAATAAACTCACAGCAGGATTACCAACATCAGAGCATTTGTAAGAGGAAATGAAAAGTGATGGAGGCGAGGAAAAACAGACAAATAGAGTTAGGAGATCAGAGCAGAATTTTCCAGGGAACTCACAACAAGAATAAGAAAGTCATATGGTCGTAGCAGGATTACCAGATTTAGGAGTTCCACTATTTTAAAAAGAATTATGAGAACCTGTGAGGAATAGCAGAGTAATTGGAATCCCAATACAAATAAGAGGTCAAGGGATTCAAAGAACCGTTAAAGAAATAACATCCCTTCACAACATAATTTAAACTGTTGGGTGTACAGATTAGTTTTAGAGGACAGAATATCCTTCCAGCTAAATTAACTGAATCAGGGCCCACCTCTGGATTAGGGTACATATTAAATCTTTACAGGTAAGAAAATCACATATGAGAGTTTACTCACTGATTTTAGAAAGCTGTTTCCACATTCTTTAGCCTCGAGTCATAAATTCTGTTATAGCAGCTCTATCCTGCTGTACTTCGACACCACTCATGTAGACATGACGAAGCCTGAAAACTCCAACAGCTTGTATTCCACCATTACTATAACACACCCTCCAATGTGTTTTTCCATGTAACATTCTTTTCTGGATGGATTTAGTAATGGCACTACATTAAACAACATGCTGTATGAACTTATTGTATGCTCATATCCATGTTAGTAGTATTCTCGATGTTTGGAAGGTAACAATAAAGAAAAGTTGGAGAGGGATGTGACACTGTTTGAAAAATTAGGGTATGAAGTTAGTAATAATCATGATTTGAACCTAATGATAACAGGAAAATTAACTGCAATACACCCATGTACACTTGTGTATTACATAAACATGACTGAAGATGTGGAAAATATAGTGAATAAAGCCTTTATTAAACAGCTCCCATAATTAAATGCTTTCATCCAGGAAATGGAGTACTTTACAATAGTTCATTTACATAGCTTTTGAATGCAAACACATTTGTGAAAAAAGAGTTTAAATAATGTTTGCAATCCAAAATCATTTTTGAAGACATAAAGGCCTGTGCAGAGGCTTAAAAACACAACCCAATAAGAGGAGGTAGTGAAGGGAATACAGGCCTAAGACAGAAGGGATCAAATGGACCAATCAGGGCCCAAATAAGAGACCAGTCTTCCAATGAGAGGAGGACCAATCAGTAAAGTGCCAGAGAAGACATTACCAATCACAGCTCTTGACAAAAAATTTGAAAAAACACTGAAGTAAAGAATATAAGTGGGATATTATACAGATACAATACTTCTACATATCCATGCATGATATATACAATGGCAGCACACCGTTTTTTAGTTTCATGTTATACTATGAAACTGTTTTATGAATTGCTGCATACAACAACATAGAAAAATACTCTTTCATGGAGAGTACTGCAGTTGGAGTAAGCTACGCACTCTGTTATATTTCTTGAGGTTTTAAGTCAAGATATTCATATGGTTGCCTGCATTACTATTAAGGTATTTAAACTATAGTACCAAGTGTATAATATCCAATACAGCACAGGAGACCTGGATGCTGATTACCATAAATAGTGGTAGTGCAGTTAAACATGTGAAACTTGATACAAAAACTGAGACTTGGCAATGCATGGTGTCAAAACCTCATAAAGCGGGAACACCTTATTCATTTGCCAGCACACACACAGAGTTACCACAGCACTGCATGGTAAGCCTCAGTTGTAGTATTACTGGGAGTGTAATGACAGTTGTAAAATTGGAACTGCATAGGTTCACAGGTTCATAGATAGGTACTAGGCAATCAACCTGCAGACCATTTCAAGCCAAACCAAAAAAACTTATTCAGAATTTCCCTCTATTCTCAAGGAGGCTAAGACAAGATAGACCAGGAGAGAATTTGAGGCTGCTCTTCCAGTTATCTAGGTTTACCTTGAAAGTGGCAAGGATGCTACTTTTCTTGACATGAAGTTTGTTCCAGAAGTGAGATAGACATAGGGATATGAAACGTTATACAGGTATGAGTTTTGCACATCCACAGATGGGAGTAATGGTTGAGTGTATGTTTTATGCAAACTGCAAAACTAGGAATGTGATTTATTTCAGTTTTTGTGAGGTCTGTTTTGTGTTCTATATAAGTAAGACTAATCAATCTTTTGAGGGAACATATCCATGAACATCTTGGAGACATTAGGAACATTAAAGAGAGCAGTGCTTTAGCACGTCATGTCAGAGTTAGTGGGCCCCAGCACCGTTTTAAGTTTTTTGTGTTGGAAATTGTGAGAGATAACATTAGAGGGGGTGATATTAGGAATACGACTAAGCTGGCTGAATTATGTTGGATTACATTTTTTAATGCAGTTAAAACATCAGGAATAAATGACATGGTATCTATTAAACCATTGTTGTGTGCACAGGCACTCCCCCATTGATGTTTTTTTATATTTTTATATATTTATTTTTTTATGTATGAACATTTTTCTGAAATGTGTGGTTTTAAGCTGTTGTATTTTCTTTGAAAAAAATGTTACTAGGTCTTAATAGTGTGTTAGCATTGAATTGGTCTGTGTGTCTTTAAGAGGATGGTGTTTTCAATTAACTTGACTAGCTGTTTTTAAATATGGGAAGAATGCTGCTGCTACTTGTGTCTGAAGAAGTGGCTGTTAGGTCGCAAAAGTGCTTATTCTGTTCTTATATTAAAGTTTTTCCTTTAGCTGTGGTGATTCTGTTCATTTTTTTATTTATGTTTTTGTGCTTTTGTACCATTTGATAGAATTGTTTCCATGATCCGTTTTTTATCTACACTGCTTGGTTTGGTTTGTATCTTGGGACTGGACATGGCAGAAGGTTTTACCATTGAGCTGGACTATTATCCTGGTTCCTTGATCACACAGATGGAGAGAATGAGTAATGTCCTGTGTACTAATATGAATCCTCTTTTAGAAGTAATGGTTGAGGTGCATGAAAGTCAGACTGTAAAGGTAGAAATCATCTATTTGTTTTTTCTCAAGCAGTACAGGGAGCTTGAGAATAAATTGTTTAAATATAAATGCCTCCAGTGGAGGAGGTTCCATTTAGAGGCATCACTGCACCATAGAGTAGTCCCCAGAGGTCTTAGGTTATTGGACTGGATAGTGGACACTTTTCCTGACTTGTTGTGGCAGTGGCAAGCTCTGAACCTCAAAATCAGTTTTGATTACATGAAACTACTGGTTGAGTACTTTTTTACCTCAAGAAAAGGCACTATTGAATGAAATTAAGAAGTTGCATTCTGAGATTGTTTCCAGGTTTTCCGTAGAACTGATCGGAAACAAATCGGATATTTTACTTGACAGTATTGCATATTAAGAGAGGAAACTGCAAATGGCTAAAACTAAGAAGTTACAATGCGATTTGACTGATTTTTGCAATGGAGCTGTATTTTCTTGGCCGAGAGAGCGTGTTTTATCTGAAAGGGAATCTAATGACTTGGTAGCTGAGCCTCAGCGTCAGGATGTATCTGTTGCCATTGCAAACAAGACTGTAAGCACACCATTGGCTGCTGTGCATTCTGGGCCAATGGCTCCTAGTTCCCAGATAGTTACTACTTCTTCTGCATTGACAGAGATGAATAATGCACCATGCTTCCTTTTTTGCAGCAAGGACTGATACCGATCAACAAGGAGGAGAAGTCGAGAAGCAGAATGAGGAAAGGGAGAACTGTATGGCTACAAAGCATGGATACAACTCCCATGCATCTAACAGTAAGGAACAAACCATGAGTAACATTGTGGTTAATATTTCTTCATATAGTTTAACAGCCAAACTTTGTTGCTGAACAAAGGCCTCTCTTTTGTTCCAGCTAAAAAAATCGAACATGGTAGATCTTTTGTTAGCTCTACAAATATTTGCCAGGAATGTGTCTTTGAAATTAATGTTCCCTGGGCAGAATGAGAGGCCTGATATGTTTAAAAAGCCAAGTGCTTTTATACCTAAGATTCACCCGGTTGTTCAGACCTTTGTCACTGTGAGAATGAAATAAGGAAAGAGTTTGGATGTGAGCATGGTCCTGCTTACCACAATTTAACTACGGATGAGTACAGAGCTTTATGTAAACTGAAGAATATGTCCTCACTAATGATACGGTCAGCAGATAAAGGTGGGGGAGTTGTGGTGATGGATAAGGAACTTTATTTTGATCAGATGCAGAAATTGCTAAGAGACCCTTCCACTTACACTGTGCTTTCTAAAACACTTGTGAATGGAGTAATGGAAGAAAGTGGCCTTTCTGGTTCTTGATTTGTTAATGACTAACATCATCTCTGAGGATTTGTATAAGTATTTTACTGTTGAATATCCTGTAGTTCCGGTCTTGTATGGCCTCCCAAAGGTGCATAAGAATTTGGAATGTCCACCAATGAGACCAATTGTTTCCAGTATAGGGTGGGCTACCGAACCACTTTCTATTTATGTGGAGAAGACTTTGTGACCAGTATTAGAACAGACAAGGACAATTTTGAGATACCAATTCTTTTTTGCAGGATTTGTACATTATTGTGAAGGGAACTGGACTAATTGGTGATTATGTTTTTGTTGCTATGGATGTAGAGTCCCTGTTTAACGTTATTCCGAATAGTTGGGGCATTGCTAACATTAGGGAATTGTTGTTAACAGGGAGATATATGACCCCAGATAAAATTTACTTGGTTTGTATGCTTTTTAGAAATTATTCTTGAGAATAATGTTTTTGCTTTCAACAGTGAATTTTTTCTGCAGAAGGTTGGCATGGCTATGGGCACGACTTGTGCCAACAGCTACCCCAGCCTAGCATTATTACATCTGGGTTATGAATCTGTCCCTCAAGCATGTCCTATTTATTTCAGTGCTGAGGTTCAAGTCTCTCGAGTGCGTAGCTTGATGGGATTTGGATTTTCTGAGGTGCCGCATGTCCATTAATTCCGGGTTGGACATGGCTTTATACGTCAGGCACAGATCGCCTCTGAACAGGCAGTATGCCACTGAGTAGATCTGGAGTTTCTTTAACCGGGCAGCATATGGCATCTGTTTGAGCCCTTTGATCCTCTTGGTGAGGTACTTTTGGGGTCTTTACAGTTGCTGCAGGTGTCTGGTAAGGTACATCCCAAAAGGGGCATTGTACTCAATTATGGGCCTGATGAGGGATGAGTAAAGAGGCACGATGACCTCCCCTGATCTAGATGTGAATCCCTTCATGATTAGGTGGGCTATATAAAATGTTTTTCTAACCACTTTGGCCACGTGGTTGTCAAATGAGAGATTGCTATCAACTTGGGTCCCCAGGTCCCTAATTACTTCTTCTGTACTTAATGGATTACCACCTATGTGGTAATTTGTGTGCACTTTGTTTTTGCCAAAGGGGATGACTATACACTTTTGGCGTTTAGCTTGAGGCCATGGCTCTGGCACCAGTTGTCTGTTTCTATGAGGCCCTTTTGGAGGATGCTTGTGTCAGCTGGAGAGTCGATTATGGCGCCCAGTTTGCAGTCATCTGCGAACTTGGTCAGCCACAGTCCTTCCATGTTGGCTTGTACCTCCGAGAAATATATACCGAACAAGAGAGGTCCCAGGACTGAGCCTTGTGGGACGCCACTTGTAACTGGTTTGGAGTCTGACATGGCTCCAGCAATTCTAACCATGTGGGTTCTGTCCTTGAGCCAGTTTGCAACCCATCTAGTGACATAGGGGTTTATATTTAAGCTGGTGAGCTTATCTATAATGCCCGTGTTGGGTATTGTATCGAAGGCTTTTGCGAGGTCCAGGTAGGCTGTGTGGACCACCTTCCCCTCGTCAATGGCCTTGGTGACTGTTTCAAAGAAATCAACCAGGTTTAAGAGGCAGGATCTGCCCTTAACAAAGCCGAACTGGGTAGGATCCAGTGTCTGTAGGTCCCCAATATCTTTATTTATGAGGTCCATGATGATCCTTTCCATAGCTTTGCAGACCAAGCTGGTCAGGCTTATGGGGCAATAGTTTCCAGGATCCGTTGAGGCACCGCCTTTGTGGAGAGGGACCACTGTTGCTGTACGCCACTCTTTGGGTACATATCCTGTAGTAATGCTGAGATTGAACAGTAGTTTTATGTTTGGGTTTAGATCTTCTTGGAGTTCATGTAGGACGCAGCCCGGGACACCATCTGGTCCCATTGATGCTGTGTTTTTTGCTTTGGAGAGGGCGGCTCTTACCTGAGCATCTGAGATGTCAGGGGGGCAGTACTCTGCTGGGATAGATATTTGCCCTTTTGGTGGGGAGGAAGTTTGCGCTGAACCTGTCAGCTAGGATGTTGGCAATATCTGTGGGTTCGGTGTATTTTTTGTCATTTTGGACTAATTCTGAGCATATCTGGGAATTACCACCCAGGTTCCTAACATAACTAAAGAAAGCCTTGTGATTATCCTTAGTGTCCTGTGCAATTTTTCTCTCGAAGCTGGCCTTAGATGATTTTATGAGTGCCCGTAGTTTTTTGCTAATACTGATCAGAGATGCCTTCCCTTTTTGGGATTTTGCTCTATCATTTAGTAGCTTCCTCCTTCTATTGTATAGTTTGTTTATGGCTGGGGTCCACCAGACAGGACGTCTGCCTTTGGAGGATTGGGTCTTGGTTTTATTTGGGATGGCATGATCCATGCATTCCTGAAGGTGTTCATAGAATGCATTTATAAAGGATTCTGTGGTCTGGGCCATATTTTCCACAGGCCCGGGGGCTTTGAAGGATTCCACCTCGGTTTTGAGGAGTGTGAAATTTGCTTTAGAGACGTTTTTCACTGTGGTTTTCTGGGCAGGGGGTGGGGTCGGGATGTGAATATCCAGTAAGATTAGTTTATGGTCTGATCTTACCAGTGAGGGATACACTTCTGGTCTGGAGCATAGAGTCCCCATGTTGGTGATGATCAGGTCCAGTATATTTTCCCCTCTTGTGGGAGTGGTAACAAGTTGTTCCATAGCATTTGAGTTTATAAATTCTAGGAACCTTTGGGCTAGGGTGTTGGAGCTAGAGTAATGCTCCCAGTCTATGTTTGGGTAGTTGAAGTCGCCAAATATAATGGTGTTTGAAGAGACCTTCATATTTTCCAGTGTTCTCAGGAAGGCCGAGTGGGGTTCCTGGGTTTGGGAGGGTGGTCTGTAGCAGGCTATAAACTGGAAGGCAGTTTTACCCACTGTTAGTTGCACATGGATAGTCTCTGATGCTTCGTGCTGTGCCACCAACCTGGAGGTGTGGGTATCTTTAACGAATATTGATACTCCCCCTCCTTTTGTGGGTCGGTCCAAGTTTTGGGGCCGAAAAGCATGGTATGAGGTATAACCTGGTAGTGCTGGGGTGCTCTCGGGAGCCTTGAACCAGGTTTCTGTTACTGCACAGATATCGATGTTCTCCATGCTAAGGAGAGTTTCGAGTGTGTGCATCTTGAGGTTTAGACTTCTGGCGTTGAGTAGCATTACTCTTAGTTTCTTATCCCTTGTGATACCTATGGAGGTGGGTTTGTCTTTTGAGCCTTGCCTAAAAAAGGCACTATGGGGGTAGCAAGAGCCTTTGCCAATATCTGAAAGCCCGGGGGTGACAGGTGCAAGCCGTCACTAGCGAAGCATTGTGGCTTGTCGAGCATGTCATCCCAGGCTGACAGGCATTGGATCCCCTTTGAATGACACCAATACTTAAGCCAATTGTTGAAATTGATCATCTTGTCTTCATATTGTGGCATCATTCTTGGTGAGGGTAAGATGCTACTCAAGGTCAGGGCCATACCAGCCTGGGCCACATGCTCAGAGAGCTCCTCTATGTCTCTTTTCATGTAGTCCAGGGAGGTACGTCTCAGGTCATTCACACCAGCATGGACAATGACTGAGTCATATTTGTACTTGCCTTGGAGTGACCTGAGTGCTTGTGTTATGTGGCGGATCCTAGCACCTGACAGGCAGCTCACCGTGACCTTCTCCTTGTTCAGCCTGGTAAGCGGGACGTCAGTGTGCCTGATGATAGAGTCACCTATTACAAGTGTATCAGGTGTGTTGTTTAGCCTTAAGGGCTGTGACTGTTCAGCACACTGGCTTTGTGAGCTATGTGTTGCATGGGTTTTGTTTTGGGGTAGCGGTTGCCTGGGTGTCTGCTTTGGAGGTCTCTGCTGCTTAGGCAGATTTTTATTTAAAGTCTCCGAGTATGTTTTTGTGTGTTTATGTGTTTGGTTTGCTGTCGTGGTAGGTCTATGTAAGATTGGAATTGTAGTGAGTGTGGTTTCCTTCTCCTCCTGACTGGTTACACCAGTACTGAGTTGAGAGAGCTTAGCCTCCAGTTTGGCTATATGGATGCATCTCTCACATGTGTTGGAATTTGTTGGGAGGAGGAGAGGGTTGTCTGTGTACATGAGGCAGTTGTAACATTGCCTCAAGATTCCCAGATTCACCAGCTGGACCGGAGAGGAGATTGACAACTGACCTTTGGACATGCTAGAATAGTATTGGGAATTCCTTTATAATTGAAAAAAAAGGGCCAATGGGGAACAAGGTACTCAATGGGAGTTTGTGAGGGTGTAGTGCTTTTAATTTTTTAGTGTTGACTTATATAATTGCTTTAGTGGGCATGTGCCAGGTAACTTAAATGCAATGTGTTACAGGTAACCTAAATTCAAAAATGACAAACAGTAACTTTCTTTTAAGTGAAACAAGGAAATAAGTACAGTAAGCAATGCAGATATCCCTAGGGATCCACAGAAGCGCTGAAAAGCTGCATTTTAGGTGGTATTAGCGTTTCAGGGAAATAACAAGCAAACAAACAACAAGCATACAAACAAAGCTAGATTCAGCAGACCTGGATCTAGTCTATGCTACAGCAAACAAGGTGTACCAATTTCAGTAAGAAACAGTTGAAATATGCAGGCACTATAAGCCTTTAACCAGAAATTCCCAGCTCAGAAGGGCAGAGTCCAGCCTCTCCTCCCACAAGAGTGCAGACCACGAACCTTCTTAATGTAAAATAACTGGCCTGAAGCCCAAGTGCTTAAACCAGAACTAATACACTTTTAGAATAACAGACACTGAGCCCTCAATCAGCAGTTCCCAACTTAGAAGGATGTAAGCTACCTGTCCTGCCACCACAGTGCAGGCCACAGACCTTCCTAATGTAAAACAACTGGTCTGAAGCCCAAGTGCAAGTGCTTAATCCAAAAGACTTAGAATGATAGCTACACTTTAATCAAGTTACTACCAAGCAGTAATAAATACAATTGAATACTTTGAAGAATGCCTGGATTAGTGCTCAAGTTATACAAACAAAGCTAGATTCAGCAGGCCTGGATCTAGTCTATGCTACAGCAAACAAGGTGTACCAATTTCAGTAAGAAGCAGTTCAAATATTCAGGCACTATAAGCCTTTAACCAGAAATTCCCAGCTCAGAAGGGCAGAGTCCAGCCTCTCCTCCCACAAGAGTGCATGCAATTAAGACACCAGGAATAAATGACATGACATCTATTAAACCATTGTTTCGCGCACAGGCACACCACTATTGATTTTTTTTTATATTTATATATATATATATATATATATATATATATATATATATATATATATTTTTTTTTTTTTTTTTTTTTTTTGATATATGAAAAATGTTTTGAGATGTTTGGTTTTAAACTGTTGTAGCTTCTTTGAAAAAAATTTTACTAGGTGTTAATAGTGTGTTAGCATTGAATTGGTCTGTGAGTCTTTAAGAGGATGGTGTTCTCAGTTAACTGGACTAATTGATTGTTTTTAAATATGGGAAGAATGTTGCTGCTACTTGAGTCTGAAAAGTGGCTGTCAGGTCGCAAAAGCGCTTACTCTGTTCTTATATTAAAGTTTTTTCCTTTAGCCGTCGTGATTCTGTTCAGTTTTTTATTTGTGTTTATATGAATCTTTCATGCCATCATTTCTTATTTATCATTTGATGAAGGTTTATTTCCCTTAACCGAGTATTTCATGTACTATTAGTTCTGCGAAGGAATAGGAGATCAAATAGGGTAAGCTATTTCATGGCATGAAAAACTAAACATAGATCTCTATAGAGGACTCTGTAAGAGACAGAGTGCAGAGAAAAGGTTGCCAGTCTCTCCTGATAACAAAATGTTTGAGGCCACTGATCATTTTCATTATGGATTTCTGAAGTCTGTCAAGTTGTGTGATTTATTTAGATAAATTCATGCCAAAAGGTGCATAATATTCAACATTGGGTCTGATAAGATATGAATAAAGGGGAAATACGTAAGACTTCCTTGGATCTAGTGGAAATGCTTTTGGAAATTAGATGGGCCAGATAAAAGTTTTTCTAAACTACTGTGGAGACATAATGGTCAATCAATAAGGAATTATCAACAAGAGTACCCAGATCCCTTGTAACAGTATCTGATTGGAGGGGTGCATCTCTTATATGGTAAGGCAAACTATATAGACTATATAGAACTATATAAACTATATAGAACGAACTATGTTGTTTTTTTTTTTTGTTTTTTGTTTTTTTACATTTAAATACAGACCATTGTCTTTGCAGTAATTGATAACATGGTCTAAGTCATGAAGAAGCAATTGTGAGTCAAACGAAGAAAGAATAACAACACCTAATTTACAGGTCATCAGCAAACTTAGTTACCCATAGGCCAGAAGTGCTGGCCTGAAGGTCTGAGAAATATATGGCAAATAGGAAGGAACCCAAAACTGAGCTCTGTGGTATACCACTGGTGAAAAGTTTGCTCTCAAAAGTGGCACCTGCTACTCTAGTCATACGGTTTCTGTCAGACAACCAGTTAGTTATCCATCACAATATGAGGATTTTTATTCAGATTTTTAAGTCTGTCAATAATGTCTATATGTGGAGATTCATATAGGTTCAGAGGTTCATAGATTTGTACTATATAGGTTCGTGGATTAGTACTGGGATAACTGCCCCTGTGGGCCATTTTAAGCCTAGCCAATTATTCTGTAGCAGAATCAAATCCTGCACCTTGTGTCTGTAAGGTAAACACCTTAACTACTATGCCAACCTGCCAGTGTCAAAGACCTTGGTCAGGTCTATATATGTTATATGTACTGCATAACCACTATCCACTGTTTCAGTTCCTTTTTGAAAGAAATTAATGAGGTTAAAAAGACAGAACCTTCTTTTGATACAGCCAAAATAATGAGGGTCCAGGCTTAAAAGATTTTCAATGTCCAGATAAATGAAGTCTAAGATAATACACTCCATAGCTTTACGTATGAGGCCAGTGAGACTAATGTTAGTTAGCGGAGTCTGTGGTTGGGCCACAGTTGTGGAATGGCATTACAATGGCTGTTTTCCAGGCTTCAGGAATGAAGCCAGTAGACAGGGTTCAATTAAAGAAGTTAAGTAGGCAGTCAGAAAGGCTATACTTGGCACTGATAATCAGGCAATGTGGTATGTTGTCAGGGCCCATGGATGAAGTATTCTTTGATTTTGAAAGGTCTGAGAGAACTTATTCCATAGTAATTAAAGGGGGTGGCTGGGACTGTGGAACATGTGAAATAATTATAACTGTGGGTGCAGTAAAATGTACACTAAATTTGTTAGCTAGGATATTAGTAATTTCCTTTGGGTCAGAGAGCATAGTGTTATTGTGCACTAGCTCCAAACACTGTTGGGTGTCAGTTCTTAAATTCTTGACATATTAAGGAAATATGTGTAGTTAGTTTTGGTTTTAGTGGTTATTTTAAGTTCATACTCACCTTTAAGCTTTCTAATCATTCCCTTAAGCTCTTTGTTAGTTTGCTTAAATGTGCTGTTAGGGTAGGTAGAATGTGACCTCTCATAAGCATTAAAGCAGTTTCTTTTTCTTGTTATATAATTTATTTCTATGGGTATTCCACCACAGGGGTTGTTTTTATACTCATCATTATATAATTTGCAGACACAGACTTCCTTATCAATGCAACAGTTTTAGTGGAGTAGATGTCAGAGACAGTTAGTAGCTTTAACAATAGGATCCTTCAGAGGAGGAATACAGCAGAATTTATTTTAGTCATAAAGTAACTGAAGAAGGTTTGCTTTTGAGAAGTCTCAACACACAGCTGCTTACAGGGGAAGTACCACCAGTTTTAAAGAAAAAGGTCCTTAAATTATGGTCTTAATTTAACAAGACATGATGGTATACGTGGAGATGTGCATGAAGTTGCATTATTTGTGAGGACTTGATCCAGGACATTGAGGCCCCTAGTGGGAATGTTAACTATATGTGAAAAAGAGTTGCATTTATAATGTCAAGGAAGCACTAGGCATGCTGACCATTGGCAGTTTAGGACAGCTAGTTTAAGGATGGATAGTTGAAGTCCCCCAAGGTCTAGGGTTTAATTGGAATTTCAGCTAATGCATTAAGATAGCTATCAAGCTCAGAAGGGGACACAGATGGTGCTCTATAGCAATAAAGTGGTAATTAGTCTTGTTCAGGTTGATTTGGTATTTTGAGAGATCACTTGTGATGTCCCAAGGAATCTGTCATGAGGTGATGATATCCTTGACAAATGCTGATACTCCCCCACAATTAACAGTGCGTCTGAAGACATAATAGGCAATATACTTAGGAACAGATGCATTGCTTTCATTGCTGTGAAACCATGTTTTTGTAACTACATATGTATGAATGTGTTCAAGTTGTATGAGAGCCTCAATTTCAGGCATTTCTTTGTTAAGTCTCCTGGCACTGAGTAGAACAACATTAATGAGTTCCAAATTAGAAATGACTAGGTTGCAATGTCCAACAGATGGACTCTGCCTAAAAAGACAGTATGGGGACAGCAAAGGCTTTAGCCAGAATGTGAAAGCCTTGGTAAGAGAGGTGCAGACCATCCCTGGCAAAGCAGGAAGACTTGTCAGCCATTTCATCCCAAGCTGACACATACTGGATCCCCCTAGAATGACACAAATTACATATCCAATTATTAAAGCCAATTATCTTGTTTTTAAATCTCTGCACTACTCTGGGTGATGGCAAAATACCATTCAAGGCCAATATTCTTCCTGCCTCAGATACAGGTATAGCAAGCTCAAGCATATCCTTCTGCATGTCCCTCTGGGTAGAGTGTCAAAGGTCATTCACCTACATGTGGACCACTATCAGGTCATAATCATATGAACATTGTGCACCAATATTTGTATTGCAGATACAGCACATCACTGGTGTCAGAATTTCACAGTACCTTGGAATATTCCATGGTCACTGTTTCCCACAAGCCTGGACGATACCTGGGATGCTGATGATATTAGTGAGCTTGTTGCTGACAAAGTTATATTGCAGAGCTGCCAGTACATTTTCCTGACTAGTGTCTAGCACTAATATCAACATACAGTATATCTAGCTTAACCGGGTCTACATTATAACATCGGATTTTAAAAAGTTTGAATGTTATAATATCGAACCAGTTTTGTCGAACGCTGAAAACAGCGAAGGTGCAGGACACCAAATTCTTTCCCAGGGAAAGAATTCGGTGGGCTGTTGCTGTGGCTTCGCTGTTTTCAGCGTTCGATATGTTGGAACATTACAGGTCGGGTTCAGGTAAGTGTGCGATTGTGCGTAGGTTAGGATTAGGGGGCAGGTTAGGTGAGTTAGGGTTAGGGAGCGGGTCAGGTAAGTGTGCGGTTGTGTGGACATTAGGGTTAGGACGCGGGTCAGGTAAGTGTGTGATTGTGTATAGGTTAGAGTTAGGGGGTAGGTTAGGTGAGTTAGGGTTAGGGAGCGGGTCAGGTAAGTGTGCGATAGTGAGTGACCTTAGGATTAGGGTCGGGTTAAGGTAGGTGGATAGCTAGTAGTGTATGTAAAGTTTAGTTTAGGTTTAGGTGTAGGATTTTAAGTGTATGTGTGTGGATTGCTGTTTTTTGTGTGTGTTTGTGTTGTGTGTATGTTTCTTGGAATAGCGATTTTTTTCCCTGGGAAAAAAATCGCTATTCTGACTGTTCGATGTTTGCAGATTTCGATGTTTAGGGTTCGATATTATAACATTCGATCTTTGTAGATGTCGATGTTATAATATAGACCCACTTAACCACATACACTGCTGAGACATAGACCTTGGGATTTCTGATACATGTGCTTCACCTCCATATGTGAGATACAGAACTAACACCACTTCTACCCTTACATACATCATGTCACAGTTCAGCATTCCAGGTCAGACAGGTCTGACTAGCTACAACAGTGACGTCTTTGTTGATGGAGAGATTGAGCAGCTGACATCCTTATGCAGGCTGCAGAGGAATACAGCTCAGACCCACTTTTACATAGAAGAATGTGGGTACACAACTTAGACCACTTTGGACATGGAGGAATGTGGGTGCACCATGTCTGCTTATGGACACAGATGACTTCTGATGTCACTGCAGCCAGCAGCCCCTCATTGATAGTTCAGGCCTGTCATTGGTACCTCACAGACATACATGCACTTGCCAGAAAGAGGGACTGGATTGTAATCTTGAGCATTCAGATAAATCAGCACCCCCTCCGCATCATAATTAAGACAGACAGGTGTACAAATTAGTTTTAGTCGATAGAATATCCTTCCAACTAAAGTAACTGTGTCAGAGGTCCTCTCTAGGTTGGGGTTCATCTCATATAGATATTTATTAGGAGATCAGAAGAGGACATCATACCTGGAGCAAAGTCTGAGGTGGGTGTTCCCTGTGCTGCACTATTTAATACCAAATGTTACATGACTCATACCATTATTAGTGGATAGCAGTGCCTCAAAGATATGGCCACTTTTGATCCAGTACTACCACCAAATAGACTGTAAGGCCAGAGCCACCCTTAGTCCACTTGGACCTACTAGGCTATGACACAGTCATTATACCTTATGCTGTCCAGGAATTTGCTGAAAGACATTACAGCAAAGTGCAAGCCACTTGCCTGCTGATAGTCTTGCTTTCTAGTAGCTACGAGTCCTATTAGTGGGTAGATATTTCCTGAGATGCACTGCACAAGTGGCTAGTCCAGTGTTATTAATAACTGCAGCTTCATGCCTCTTACATGGTTCTCTGCAGTAGCTGTTCCTGCTACCATAGAGATCAGTTGCTGATCTGAGTACTCAATGGGATTTTCAATCCAAAAGTTATTTTTTTTTAACATAAACATTTCAGTACAATGCCATTTAACACATACCGTTACATAATATTCATTGTTAACATAGATATTATTCAGCATTCTAGATACAATACAAAACAGAATAATATATTCATTTTTATCATTCAAAATTCAAACAATTTTACCCCCCATCTTTTCTCCCACAGGAGTTGCCATCCATAGCTATACCTTCCAATTAGCACTGCAATATTCTAAACTGCTTTATCACACTGCTATATTATAATTTATTTTTTTACACTGTCTCTTAACTGTGTCTCTTTGAGTGCCCTGTTTTCCTTCATACATACCAACCAATGTTTGCCATCTGATTTTGTGTACCACTCTAATTGCTGTCTTTGGAAGATAAAACAACCAATTTCAAAGACTGCTGGGGAGGTACTGCTTTCTCTTTTGCTTTCCTTGCTGACACGGGGTTAATGATTGGTTTATTAACGTAAATTGAACGCTGAACATACAAATTAAACAAACAGATTCGTTCAATTTGTATGTTCAGCGTTCAATTTACGTTACTAAATCTACAGTTTTTTTATATATCATTTCTTTTGGATTATTGTCTGCAGTCCGAGACTTTGGAGAATACATTGTGTTTACTATTGGTCTTTGTATACGGAGGAGAGCCTTTATTGCTACTGGAATAGACACATTGTTTTTTGGTGTGAGTTGTGACTTTCCTTTGGGTTACCAGTTAATGAATGGTTGCTAATTAATACAGTTACAGGAACAGTTAGTATCAGACAATATGAAAAATACTAATAAGCATAAAAATGAGTAACAGATACTATGATAGAAGCTAACTTCTGATTACAAAGAGTAGTGACTGAATGTTACCAGTTGAACAGTAAGGCAGAGAAATGTATGGTGGAGGTAGAAATAGAAAAAAATAATCCTAGAGAAATAATAGTTGTGTTCTGAGTGGTGGGAGGTAGAGATGTGTAAAAAAAGATTCACTTTACTGAAAGTGGGGAAACAATAACAGCAACAGTTTGATTCATACATGTATTGCAGGGATATCGGCCATACCTCTCAACTGTCCAGATTTTCGCCTCATATTTTTGGTGTGTTCCTCATAAACTCTGTGGTTTTCTGGTAAATTGCTGAGATGATCTGAGGACTGAAGTCACTAAATAACGGCATACATTTGAGTTTCAGACTTCATATCCTTCAGAAAAACGCATGCTAAAAAGATCCTGTTATTCTAGCAACTTTTTTAAGCTTATAAGAGCAATGTTTAAAAGTTGTCCCTATTTTTGAGCCTTGCCCCCCTATTATGTCAGGGTTTATCCAGATTTCTTCAGTAATAGGTATGGATATCACAGTTTAAATCTCACATACAAAATGGGGGCAAAAAGAAACTTAAAGCTAGAAATTAGTTGGACTGGGTTGAGGAAGATTTTTTTGAAGAAGTGTATCACAGAAAGTTGAACAAACTATGTTGGTTTTGCATGCTATTCCTACACACGTGTGTTTGCTTAAGCATTCTGATTTCCTTCCACCTGCTAAAACATGATTTTCCATGCATGTAATCCTTACTCTGGACCCATGTTACCCGTAATATGGCTGGAAATGATCTGCATATATTAATTCACTTACCCAATTGAACAAATAGTTAAATAAAATAAAAATATTTTTTTAAATATAATTATAAGTGGAATGGTGAGTGAGTAATGCCATTTCTAAGGAGAGGTCTGAGGTGATTACTATTAACAGTGCTCATCATTTTGAGGAAATTCAACAGTTTTATGTGACTTTTGTGGAAATACAGTGACTGTAACAAGATATGAGAATTAACTGGGTAATGAAGTCCAATCATTAAGACCAAGTGCAGGAGATAACTGTAAAGTTCATGAAGGAAGAAAGGAGAAATATGAGATGAAAATGTATAATGGAGGAAGATTTTTTTCACGCCACATCCAGCAGACACAGAAGTGGAACACTGGCTGCATGGTACGTTGTGTGTGCATGACTCAAAAGACACCCCTGGTATTCCTGTTCAGTTGTATTTTTTAGGTCCAAATCCTTCTACTATCCTGCTTGCACCAGCACCAAGACAACTATGTAAATAGGATGTATATTGTACTGTATAACATTTCTGCTTCTTGTACTTAGTATATTCTGATGTCCACTTTACCTCTGCCTGTATGTAGCATATCTGACATGAGCAGCACAGTCACCAGCAGACAGAGGGATGCAGAAATAATTATGGGGATTGAAGCTCAGTTCTGGGTACATATAGCTATATTGTTTCCAGAGCTATGAGGGACATATTTTGTTGAGCTGGAACAACAGGCAGTATATGAGTTACAAATGTTATTTCAGAAGGTTAGTGACAATGTCACTGAGAATGCCCTTCCTTGCCCCAGTTAATTTGCACACATAGTCTAATACAGACATTATAGATCATACAGATCAACCTGTGTCAGAAGTTGGTTACATCACCATCAGTACCAGGATGAGGAAAAAATTAGAAGGTTGAATTACTGGTACTGCCTGCAGAATGTGCAGTGCATTTTCAGTGTTCAGAAAGAAACAAATGCTATCAGATATTCCACTGAAACTGAAAGGAGCAGTAACATAGTAGCCTGTGGACAGGCTATGCCATATTCAAGGCTTTCTACTATTCTATGCCATGCTGGCTATATGTACATGTGGGAGAGAATGCATGCAATGGCATGAGCCTTATCTGGACTATTAAGCTGTGCCATCAGTACACTAGGCTCCTATGATACATAATCACCTTTCTAAAGTCTTGTCTGACTTAGAAAGGATTGTTAGCATAAAGCAGGAACACTAAAGTTAGAAGTAGGAACAGCCACAAACTATATGTAGCCACTTGGTCCTTCTGATGGTATTTAGAACCTCCTTGTACAACATATGCAGTCTATGCAGGTACTACAGAGCTCACCAGATATCACACAAGACACCTCTACACAGCACATAAGCAAGGTCAGAATGGTATCCCTACGTGTAATGATGCATATTCAATAAGAAGCTTCCCATGTATCTGATTCTGTTCTTAGTAATCCTGATATTCTTTGGATGCCTGGACTACAGTGTTCTGCTACAACTTCAACACATGAATTGGCAACTATCTGTGCATGGTCATATGTTGTCCCACATCAAGTGTCCATGATTGCAGTAGATGGAACTACTCAGTCATGATGTGTGCATGTGGTGCATATGGTTAGTTTGTATATCATTCAGTAACATTGTGGCCTATAGAGCTGTATGAATTATATTTTGTGCATATGAAGATATGTTGAGTGTCTGATGGACAGTTTACAGAGCATTTGCATTACACAACTGACAATGTCACAGCTTTAGTAATGGCAAAGATAAAAGCCTAAATAGCACTTTACTTTATTATTTTTATTATATATATTTTTTTTAATTTTATGGGCCCCTTAGCCAGAATCATCATCATCTAGAACCAGTGCCACCTCTACTCCATCAACCTCCTTGTAGACTGACTGGCTTTCCCTATGGAAAAGGGCTGTCAATTTCAAGCTACACTTTGTATAGTGATTATCCATATTTGAATATTGGGGGGTGGAAGTAACCCAAACAACATCATCTGCTCCTAACCTCAGTGATTTTTTTTTCATATGCCCTAACTATCCCTTGGAAGGCAGAAGTGCAATGGAACATATGCCCATGAGTACTCAGGCCATTAATGTGTTAACAGCAACCTTCTACCTCAATGAACATATTCATTTGAGAGACACTAATGCCTCTGTCCAGTCCATGTCTTCTCCTTCAGATACATGAGCTTGCCATTAACCACTCAAGCATGCCTTGCCAACTGGCCTTCCAACATCTTAGGTTGCTATTCAATCCCTGGTCATTAACAATACCTTCCTTCTGTTCCAGTGTCACCCTGCATACAGGTCTGCCAGATGATCAGAAGTGTACCACGATGGGCATACAGTGCCTATTGTGCAATATGTACTGGTGGTAGAGCCTCATTTTTTTCCATCTTCTCGCAAACCACAGTCATCAACCACCTGTATACTGTAATGCAGTTACATGCTGTGCAGCATAGCACAGGCTGGGAATATCCATGCTGCTTCTTCATGTTAGCACAGATCATGTGGCCTGAGGCATTCAGATAATTGATCTACCTTTTCCAGACACCAAACATGCACTCTAGCATTGTACATGTTTGGTTGTGAGGCTTGTTGTACCCACTGGGGCACTAGACAGGATCACCATCTAGAGCTGCAAATGGCAGGCAGCAACAACAATAAATCACATAAAGATTATTGCTTAATCACTGTATTCCCTGTTGCCACTGTATCACCAGAACTATTTGTGTTCAGTATTCTGTATAGTTCTGTAGCAAACATTTACAAATAAGGTATGTTTGTGGCATATGCCTCTATATGTTGCATTACTCAGATTATTCATGCCTGCAGGTGACAATGGTGATAATGCCATCATGTACTACATACCATCTGAGATATATGGCAATATGATAAGCTATATGAATTGAAGTAAACTACTTTAAGAAAGTTTAGCATGGTAGAAGCTCTGTGTCAAAGTACTCCGTCCCCTTTCCAGTTTTTAGTGAACTGCTATGGCATTAGAAGACCTGTGGTGAATAGCTCTTCCTTCCAGTGTTCATGTGCAATTCAATTAACTATTTTTAAGTCAGACGTGTTACAGGTACAGCATAGCATCAGAAGCACTGAAGCTTAAAACATGGTTTCAGAATAAATTCATTTCTGATAGATAAATTACTCAACTTGACACCAGAGGCTATATTTTGCCACTTTGAAGTAGACTGCAACATTTTGTCTTGCATGTAGCAGTCAGAACAGTGAATGTTTAATAAAATAATTTTCATTATTTACAGCTAACATATTGCAAATATGTTATTACATTTTCACATGATTAGACCAGCAGAGTCCTCAATATACCATTTTCTTCCAGTTTTTGCTCAAGATATTTTTCTACAGTCATCAATAGCTTTAAACCTGCATGGAAATTGCTCTGAAAACATGTAAGCTGTGGATTTAATATTTTAGCTGTATCTCACTGCAAGTAGACCTGTTGACAAAGCAGAGCATGTTCAATAGACTGTGTTCATTTATGTTGCATGGATAAAATAAATCAATTTATACAATACGTTTAACCTTTACATGAGAAAAATGGAAATATCTCTGTGCTTATAGATAAACTGAAAACATGTGATGAACCCAAGAAGAAACTAAAAACTAAAAAAAAATATATATATATATATATATATATATATATATATATATATATATATACATATACATATATGTATATATATATATATATATATATATTTTATATATATATATATATATATATATATATATATCCTTTAGAAGAACTCAAGGGATCCAGGAATCAATAGATAAATGCAGGCTGCATCTTAAGCATAGGGTACAAGACTATGGGATTGGTAATATATGTTATTCATCAATCAGATGTACAATTCTGTGCAGAAACAGAAATGAGAAGATCAGAATCAGAGTGTTTAAAGGAAGCAGATCCAAAATGGAAAAAGCCAAGTGAATGGTGTGAGTGAACTGTGTATCATTCAGCTTCAAAGTTTTACAGAAGAGATAGAAATATGTTATATAATTTCTGTGAGTGAGAATAAGAAGAAAAGTTTGATGTTTAAATGTGTTAAAATAATGGCATGCAGCAAAACAGTCAGAAACTACCCAAAGTAATTATTGTGGTCTCAATCATGAGAAAGCACACTGTAAAGATTATAACAGAGTTTGTAGACTTTGTGGAATATTCAGTCATTGATCAAGAGTGTGTAAAAAGTGAAATGAAGTGTTGCAGTATGATGTAAATGCTGTACCAGCTAATGGACAGAATAAAGGTGAGATGTTATTTGGCACTATAGATTGGTGTGAGTGAACTGTGTATCATTTAGCTTCAAAGGCTGGCATAACAGTTAAGGTGTTTACCTTAAAGACACAGAGCACAGGGTTTGATTCTCACATGGGGCAATTGGCTAGGCTTAAAATGGCCCACAAGGGCAGTTAGCCTAGTGCTAACCTACAAAAAAAAATACATACATTAAATGCAATGAATGTGTTAAACAGTTCTAGAGGTAACTGAAACTACAGAAGCAATTATGTGAATCCAGGTCAAGTAACTAGTCACAGTAAAGCTCAGCTAAACAGAAAAGTTAGTTAGAAGTATGTCTGCCACATTTACATTAAGCACTTGACTGTTGAAATATTCTGCTGGAATATACATTCAGATCCCTGAATGCTAACTATAAACTGGGCTAGTGTCCATGTTAATTTTTGTGTTATTCACGAGCCAAGTTTGGTTGAATACTTATACAAATCTAAAAAGCATAACTTGTTGTTTCAAGTTATTTCACTTCAAGCTGATTTGAAGTAAACTAATATTTTTGGGGTATGAGGCTGATGAAGAGCTCAATATGATTAAAAGAACTGCTCCTACTGTACAAGTACAGAATAAGTCTTCTATGACAAAAGACAAAATTAGTACTTGTATGAAAATTCAGAACAGTGAATCTGATAGTGATAAGAAGTCGCAGAGTCAGAACAAAGATACATTCCTCCAGACTGCTTACACGTCTACCAATCATTAATGTTTGAGTAGTAACTTGGTCTGTGCAGTTCATAAGCTGACAGACAACAATTATGATGCCAGAATGCACACTTTTCATGCAAGAGTGTATGATTTTGATAATAACTATGATGATGCGTAAAAGGGCATGCCTTGATTGAACGTTGAGCTGGCACCTCGGCGTTCGTGAAAATCTACTGCCAATCATTAGCAGACCGGAGTTCCGCTGTGGCGACCCCTAACCAGGAAAAGCCGAAAGACAAACAACAACAACTGTCATTAGTAATAGCAATGCTTTTCGATTGCTTATGTATCCAACCACCTAATGCATCTTTTGTTGCATTTTATTATGTTGCTGATGTACCATCTTTAGTACTTTTAACTGCATGTTTTATGTATCTGGAGCTTTCCTTCCATGGGCCTATTCTGAAAATGAGTACTTTTGGCCCACACTGACTTTCCCAGTAAACAAATGTCAATAAATAAATAAATCACCGTACTGGGTAGCTTTTCCTTCTTCCACTGTTGTGCATGAACATGTTAAGAGATTGTCAACATGTTAATTAAATTCCAGTCCTCTGAAGTAAATTCACTGAAACAACTTTCAATGACAGTGTTCTCTTTCCTCCATTGTTGGGCAATCTTGGAGTAGGTGTATATATATATTAGTTCAGGGATATGGGTGTGTCCCCTTTATGAGGCAGGACAGGCAACTTGCATCTCTGTAAACATTTTTTATTTCTGTTTTTGCAGATTTCATGTAAGTAAAACTGAGTGTGCAGTCAGTTTGGATGGAATTTATTTATTTATTTATTTTTATTTATTTACATTTGTTTACCGGGAAATTCCAAATGGACACAAGTGCAATAAATGAGCAGCAGAGTACATGAAGAACAATTGAATATATATATATATATATATATATATATATATATATATATATATATATATATATATAAAATAGCAAATAATACATACTGCAGCAAACATTAGCTATACATACAATATGAAACATAGTAATGAACATATACCAATATCTAGTTGGAGGCTAGGGATAAAGGTAGGATGTATATACTGATAGTACTAAGCTCAAACGGATACTGTTCTAAACTCATGTACCTAAATCTTATATACAAATATTGCACTAAACTCAATCAGATATAAAGCAGAATCTCCATACGAAGGTGGAACAAGCTGGAAGGACTAATGGGATAGAAGTGGAAGATAGAGGATTAAGAGAGGAGACTGAGTGAGTAGTATACTTGGTAGTGAGAGGAAGCTAGGTGTAAGTTAGTTGGATATGTATTTGGAGTTGAGATGAAGTGAGGTAGTTAAGCATGTTATAACAGGTCTGAGAGATTGGGTGAGGAGGGAAGGGGATGGTACACGGTGAGCCAGAGCCTGCAGAGGAAGGAATGCAATGATCAGACAGTGTGAGGTAGGGTGGCTAGGGGAGGGAAGGGGAGGAAAAAGGAAGGTTACTAGTTGAGATTGGTGCATGGGCATAACCAGAGACTTTTTAAGTGAGTTTTTAGGAATAGTAGGGCTTTGTGTGATTGTGACTCAACTGTTCATGGGTAAGTGATCAAAAGAGAACACTATCCATGTTAGATTGTGGAGGAGGGAGTAGTAACAATTCCTTGTGCAAAGTATTTTGATATAATTGATACTAATCAAGGGTCAGGCTTTCTTAAGCAAGATGAATCTAGTTCCAGTTTGTACACCTTCAGTATACTTCTAGCCAAAAGATGACATTTGGAGTATTGGCTACTCTGCAAGTATTTCAGAGACCTTTTCCTAATAATGTAGAAGAACTTGGTTCAGAAGGGAGCATCACTTGTGACATTTTAATATGGGATACAACCATAATGAAACATAATCAACATCACTGATTTGACAGACTGAAATAGAAAGGGTGAAAACTAAATAGAAACAAATACCAAACCTGTGATACTTCACTCTTCATGCTGATTGGTCATATCTTCTCATCAAAAAGACTTAAGATACTGATTAACGTAAAGGCAGACGTCAATATGCAACACAACACAATGCATCTCGAATGTGTTTCTAGACATGGTACACTATCTATCCAAATTTATTCAAAACTTTAGACATATGAGAATGCCATTGTGGAAGGTTGTAGAGAGTAATATGAAATAATGTTAGCTAAAAGAATAGGTAAATAATTTTGACACATTGAAATGTCTGGTCACTACTGCACTTACACTCAATTACTCTGACTTATGCAAGCCAAAGAGACTTAATGCAGTCTTATTGCTAAATAGTAGACCAGTTCTATCTAGATCACGGTCTTTGAAAGATTCTCAACAGCACTATGCCCAAACTGAAAAATGGTTGTGAGAAACTTCACAGCTTTATTTATGGTAAAATAGACACACGTGTTAGATCACAAAACATTACAAAGAATATTTAAGAAAAAATAATTACTAAATAAAGCAGCTGCAAAGATTAACATAATGTTTCAGTCAATGCAAAGACAAAACCAACAAGCTCAATGCAAGTCCATTAAACTTATCTACATAGCAAATATATAATGCAGATCATGCCTACAAGAATGTAAAGATTTATTGCAGAGAAACCTATAAGTACTGCGGGCTGCTTCACAGCAGCCATGTTCTTGCTTTGCAGTATCAGGATGATCATGCACTACAAAATGAATTCAATCCCTCAGTAACAGCTTATTCTCCATGCAGAAAGATGTGAAGAACATGGAAGAAAGATACCCAGACAGTTTCAATAGTAGTAGGAGCAACAGATCTTATAAAAAAAAAAGAATTTATAATTGTATTTAGATATGTTACCAATACAAGTAACCCCGAATTGCAGAAGGAGACATTACTGGGCACATTATGGGTGCTGTGAAGACCATTTCTGGCTGATTATCAAAGATTGAAACAATACTAAGTTCATGAACTTTAATCATACTTTGACTTAGGAATGGGGTCCATTCCTGTAATGGTATTAGAAACCCAAAAGACTTGGAGGCATTAAAAAATGGAAAAGTAAAAGTAAGGGGGCATCATATATGACAATATGTGAATTTATATAAATTTCAAGACCACTTTTAGTAACCTTAGCATAATGGAAGATGTGTGTCACATGACTCTGCTGGTTCTTCTATCTGTAGCAAGCTGTTATGGCTTTAAAATACTTTTGTATGAATGCCCCTTCCATATGGTCTTCCCGTGCATATGTATTAACTATTTTTAAGTTACATATAAAGCATAGCGCATAAGACACCAGATGATGAAACACAACTTGTATATATGGCTACATGTTATCCCTCCTTGCACAGTGGCCTTGCATAGATATATGGGTAAAATCTATTGTGGTGAGCAATATCAGCAGATGTGCCAATCTATAGAATGCTTGAATGGTGGGATAAAAGCAATGCGCAGTATTAGAACAGATCAGGATCTATCATGCACTATCGCAAATAAACTAAAAATCTCAGCACAGGCTAAAATGCTTAGAAGATAAATAGATAAATACAAAGGAAAAGTACAAAATAAGCAATTTATTGATGACCCAAAAAACTTTTATATGGAATTGGGGGCAAGGTAAAAGGGAATTGAAAGACCACACAAAAAGGAAGAAAGAGATATATTTTGGAGAAGTATTTATGAGGATCATGTGGAACATAAAGATATTAAATGGACAGAAGAAGTAAAAGAAAGAATAAGAAGTTTAAAGGTGCAGGATATGAAATGGGATGAGGTAACAGCCAGAGAGATTGAAACAAAGTTAAGAAAAGCATCAGATTGGAAAATCCCAGGCCCAGATGCTGTACCTAACTTCTGGTTAAAAGTATTAACATCTTTGCACAAAGATTTAGAGATGAGTAAGGACTACTTATATGCACACCCCACAGACACCAACCTGGCTAACAACAGGAAAAACAATGCTATTACTTAAGAGTGAACCTGCAAGCTACACTAAAAATTAGAGACCAGTAACTTGCCTTCTGACACCATATAAACTATACAGTGGAGTTGATACCAATAGAGTTTATAGTCATTTAGAAGAAAACTCAGTAATGGCAATAGAACAAATGGAAAATAAAACAAAGTCATATGGAGCAAAGGATCATTTGTTGTTAAATAAAGCCATAGTAGAGAACTGTAAAAAGGGGAAGAATCTAAGTATGGCATGGATTGACTACAAAAAAAGCATTTGATAGTATCCCACATTCATGTATAAAAAATGCTTAAAAATGTACAAGATACGCCCTACGCTGATCAACTACATTACAGTGACAATGAAACAGTGGCAGACTACTTTCCAATTAAGCCATGATAAAGGACAAATTATTATTCCAAGGATAAAAATTCAAAGGGGAATATTCCAGGGTGACTGTCTGTCACCTCTGCATTAGGTCATGGCTATAATTTTGCTCCAGGAAAATAACAGTGTAAAGACTTCTCATCTTCTCTTTGTCGACGATTTAAAACTGTATAGCTCATCAGATGAGGAATTAAAAGCACAACTGCTAGTTGTCAAAACATTTTCAGATGATATAAGAATGTAATTTGGTCTTGCTAAATGTACAAAAGCAACCTTTAAAGCAGGAAAGCTGCAGCACCAAGAAAACATCAGTTTGGGACAGGAATGTGATATAAAAGAACTTCAGCAAGAGGGAGTATATAAATATTTGGGAATTGATGAAGGATCAACAATAAAACATGAACAAATGTGAAAAAACCTCAGTAAGGAAAATTTCAGAAGATTTAAATTAATATTAAAAACAGTATTGATGTCTAGAAACAAAGTCCAAGCTATAAACTAATTTGCTGTCCCTGTCCTGACTTACAGTTTTGGAGTGACTGACTGGACTCAAACGGTGTTGGATAGTTTGGACAGGAAAACAAGAAGGATGCTTCAAGCTCATCAGATGATTTATAAAAATCAGTACATACCAAGATTATATATTCCCCATTCTGAAGGAGGTATGGGCCTCCTCAAAATTGACTACATGTATAGATCTGCAATAGTGGGGCTGCACACATATCTGCTGACCTCATAAGACCCAAATATAGTGGAAATTTTAAAACATGAGGAGACGTCTAAGATGACTTCTCTGCTTAGTCTAGCAGAAGCATATTGCTGTTAAGTGAGAATGGAAGTCAAACCAGAAGTAGATAAAACTCAGGTAGCAACTGAATGTGCCAAAAAACAAAAGAAAGAATATAAGGTCAGATCAGATGAGAAGGAAAGAAATGTGGAAAATGCATAAATAGGTTCATAGGTTCATAGGTTGGTATTAGGCTATTGGCCCTAGGACCTATACAAGCCTAGCCAAACAATTCCCCGGATATTTCTTCCCACAATATTTACTTCCCTGGACCCCTGTCTAGCAGGGTGGCTGACTTGATCCCCAGGGTGAATTTCCTATCTCCCATCCAATCATCAAGGTTCCTTTAGAAGAGGGCTAAGGAGGCGCTCTGCTTGACATGTATGGGCAGTCTATTCCAGAGTATGGGGAGTCTCTGGGTCAGGAACCTGTCCCTCCAGCATGTTTTGTTCATTGTGATGACAAGGTTTAGATTCCTGGAGTGTGTGGCTCTGAGGAATTGGGATTTCTTTAAGTGAAGCATGTCCAACAGCTCAGGATTTGACATGGCCTTGTATGTTAAGCAGAGATTGCCTCTGAGTAGACGATATGCCACAGAGTATAGCTGGAGTTTTTTTAGATGGTCAGCATAGGGCATCTGCTTTAGGCCTGTGGTTCTTTTAGAGAGGTATTTCTGCAGCCTTTCCAGCCATTGCAGATGTCTTGTGAGGTACATACCAAACAGAGCATTGTACTCTATAATGGGTCTAATGAGGGATGAGTACAGTGGGACAATGACCTCCTTTTTTCTGCCACATAGAAGGATTTCCTGACTGTTGTGGCAATGTGGTTATCGAAGGTGAGACCACTGTCCACCTGTGTCCCAAAGTCTCTCATCACACTTTCAGTGTTTAGTTTACTGCCACCTATGTGGTAATTCATGGGTACATGTTTTTTCCCAAAGGGAATATATTTCTTGGTATTAAGCTTGAGCCCATGGCTCTGGCACCAAGCATCTGTTTCTGTAAGGCCCTTTTGTAGAATATCTACATCATTTGGGGATTCAATAATGGCTCCCAGTTTGCAGTCATCTGTGAACTTTGTTAGCCAAAGTCCCTTAGTGTTGACCTGTACTTCAGAGAAGTAGATGCCAAACAAGAGCGGTCCCAGGACTGAACCCTGAGGTACTCCACTTGTCACTTGTCTGGAGCTGGATTTGGAGTCAGCTACTTTTACAGTCTGGGTTCTGTCAGTAAGCCAGTTGGCAACCCATTGAGTGATGTAAGGATTTATGCCCAGCCTAGTAAGTTTATCTATGACTCCAGAGTGGGGGATGGTGTCGAAGGCCTTGGCAAGGTCCAGATAGGCTGTGTGGACTGCCTTACCCTTGTCCACAGCTCTGGAGACTGATTCAAAGAAGTCAGTCAGGTTCAGGAGACAAGATTGGCCCTTCACAAAACCAAACTGGGTGGGTTCCAGTGTTTGAAGGTTGCCAATGTCTTTGTTTATAAGTTCCATGATAAAGCGTTCCATGTCCTTGCAGATCAGGCTCGTCAGACCTATGGGACGGTAGTTCTCGGGATCCAAGGTGGATCCCCCCTTGTGGAGTGGGATATCTGTAGCTGTGCACCACTCAGTAGGCATGAAGCCTGAGGAGAGGCTATGATTAAATATGACACTTAGGTGAGGTGCCAGTTCATTTTGGAGTTCATGTAGTATACAGCCCGAGATGTCATCTGGTCCCATGGATGCTGTATTCTTAGCTTTGGAGGGTGTGGGTTCTACCTGTGTGGCCATGGTTACTGGAATTTGGCAATCTTTTGGTATTGAGATGGGCCCTTTAGGGGGTGAGAGGGGGTGAATTTGGCACTAAATCGATCTGCCAGGATATGGGCAATATCCTTGGGATCAGTATATTTAATGCCATTCTGTTGTAGCTTAGAGCAGATCTGAGCATTGCCATTTAGATTCTTGACATAACTATAGAATGCCTTGTGGTTGTCTTTGGAATCTTTGGCAATTTTATTTTTGTAACTAGTTTTGGAGGATTTTATGAGGGATCTCAGCTTCTTACTGAGGCTGGTAAGAGAGATTTTTGCATCCTGGGATTTTCCTCTTTTCTGCAACAGTTTCTTCCTTCTGTGGTATAGTTTTTTTTTGGCAGGGGGCCAGCAGATTGGCTTCCTTTTTTTAGAGGAGAGCATCTTGGTTCTATTTGGGATGGCACAATTCATACATAAGTAGATGTGCTCGTACAGTGCCTTAGTGTAGGATTCAACAGTCGAACCTTCAGCTCCCGCCTACATGGGTGCCATGAAGTTTGTCACTTCTGACATAAGTAGCATGAAGTTGGCTTTGGAGAAGTTTTTACAGAGGTTTCCTTACTGGGGAGTAGGGGTGGGATGTGGAGGTCAAGGGTGATTTGCTTATGGTCAGACCTGACCAATGAGGGGGTGACCACTGGTGTGGAGTATCTATCTCCCATGTTGGTTGTGATGCCCGTGCCCTGACCCAGCAATCAAGTAGCCTCAATCCTCACCATTAACACCAGAGAGGGCATCTCATATATGAGGAAAGGATAACAAATACACACAGTAAAGTGCAATTTCCCTTAAGAGCACACAGAGATCACAGTCAGTCCTGGGCTGGTTGCTCACTTGCTCTCCAGGTCCCCAATAAGACTCCCCACTGGCACAGCTATAGAGTCCAGATCTCAGCCAGCTGGGTAAGCTAAAATCTCTAGCACCCCCTCTGTCAAACAAGTACTTTGTGTGTCTGCCCAAGTAGCTGACACACACACACACTTTGAGATAACTTTATACAACCACACAGACACTCCTGAGGAAGGCTGGCACAGGTTCTCCAGCTGTGCCTCTTTTACCCAGACTATATGGTAGAAATCACTGCCACCACCCAGCTAATACTTATCAGCTACTCAAAGGCTCTTAATAGGTTGTCCAATTATTACTGTGCAATATTATTATCCAATTGGTAGTATAGCCCAGGGCTAAAGCTATAGGAGTGGCTTTGTACAATTTTACCAAAGGCATACAAATACTCTAAAGAACTTAAATTATCTCTACATAAAACAGCCACAGTTAAAAGGTTTTAAAATATTTAATAATAAATAATTAAAACCACAAGCCAATACTTTCTACTACACAGAGCTAGTCAAGAGTTCAGAGATCACACAGAAATACTTAAAAGAATTCAGTAGTACAGTTCTGACAACACAGAAAAACACTTAATCTAATCTTTCTAGTTTCTAGCTATCTCTAAAAGAAAACACAAGTCTAAGATAAGTTACATAAGACAACAGGCAGTGCTCTGAGCTGGATGATCAAGACAAAAATGCTTAATGCCTTCTGATTCTCTCTGTTCAAATCGAAACTGCAGCTCTGATAAACATCACATTACTCCTTCACCCTGGTGTTCCCAGGCTGACAGATATTATATTCTTTTGATATCTTGCAGCTGCAGGAAACCACATCAATAAAAGACATTCCACATGCAAACTCCAGTAATTATTCCTTAAGTTAAAACAATAGGCAGGATGCCTTCATCTAGCCTGGCCGGAGCCGAATTGTAAACATCAAAGACAGGCATGAAATAATTTGAACTTCAAAGGACAGACAAGTATGGCTTGTCTTAGCTTTCTTCACAGCAGAGGACAATGGTGCTACATTGCTCCAAATTCACACTTCACAGCATATTCCCTCATCTAAGAAAACAAGTCTGCAGTTCCACATTCATATTTACAAATGATAGAATTATCTGCACAATTCTATCTGGCTAGGCTAGCAGCCTTCACATTGGTAATGACCAGGTCTAGGATATTGGAGCCCCTGGTGGGACAATGGATTAGTTGATCCAGAGCATTGGAATTTATGAATTCCAAGAACTGTTAGGAAAAGGTGTTGGTACCCAAGTAGTTTTCCCAGTTAATGACAGGGTAGTAGAAATCACCTAGTATTAAGAGTGTTTGGCTGTAGCTTAATATTTTCCAGTATGTTTAGAAAGGTGTATGTATTTGCAAGTATAGGAAACTCTTGGAACAACCTAATGTTGATGAGGATCAGACACAGGAATGGTTAAAGAGAGGTGAATTTAAACCAAAAGACGAAAGGATGGTAGCTCAAGATAGTGCACTACATACACATTGGTTTACAAAGTCCATTGAACATGTGGGAGAAACTGACAAATGTAGGTTTTGTAAAACAGAATTGGAAACAGTTGCACATCTTGTTGCTGGTTGTGATATACTGATGGCAGAAGGACTGTATACTAAAAGGCATAATAATATAGCAAGATTGTTGCTTTGGGGATCATGCAAACATTATAATATTGCAGTAGCTGAAAAACACAGGAAACATGAGCCACAAAACATCATAGAAACTGATGGTTTATATCACATGGGATCATCCATTACCAACAATTCAAAAAATAGATGCAAAAGAACAGATAGAGTAGTCCATGAAAAGAAGACAAAAATAGCATTGATTATTGAAATCACTCCACCCAGTGACTACAGTGTGTTACGTACAAAGAGACACAAAGTCATAAAGTACCAGGATTTGCAGACAGAAATGAGGGCAATGTGGAAGAAAGATACCCAGACAGTTCCAGTAGTAGTAGGAGCAATGGGTCTTATAAAAAAGAATTTACAGTCATACATAGATATGTTACCAATATATGCAACTCTGTATGAATTGCAGAATGAGTCATTACTGGGCACACTGCAGGTGCTGCGAAGAGCACTTCTGGCTGACATCAAAGATTGAAACAATACTATTTTCATGAACTTTAATCGTACTTTGACTTAGGAATGAGGCCCATTCCCATTGCGGTATTAGAAACCCAAAAGACCTGGAGACATTAAAAATTATGGAAAAGTAAAAGCAAGGGAGTGTCATATCCACAATGGGCTTACTTCATTTGTATGAAGTTTCAGTACTTTGAAACCCACTTGGTCGAGACCAGTTGTTTGAACTACCAAAACTTCAAAAATGAAGCACAGAGATCACAATACAGAGCAGAATGGGAATGTTTCCTTTTCCTCGCTGTAGTGCGATCTTGGGGAGTTGGTATATTTAAGTAGGGGGGGGGTTTCTGGGTTTTTTTTTTGTTTTTTTTTAGTCAGTTGATCCAGCGAGTAAGCTTCAGCAAAAGTGCACTTTCTTTGAAATGCACTTTCGCTGAAGTGGACATCTACTTTGTTTGTTCGATGTAACATATTTTCGAACAAAGTAAGTAAGCAGGGGGGGGGCATAATATTTGTTAAGGTTAGGTCTTGTGCTATAATAGTATTTAACTGCTTTGTCTGTTTCTGGATATCAAAGAGTTTCCTTAGATGTAGTGCATAAAATAACATATTGGTCTGACCATTAATTTCTAGCATACAACTGAGTATTTATTTTTGTTTGTAATAATGTTATTTACCCTCCCAGTCTCAGAGTGCATCAGTAAATAATCTGTTGTCATTATCAACTCTGACTGGCTCTTGGTAAAACATTTTGCAGATTCGCATTCACTCAGATATGCGGGTAGAAAAATGTATTCACACACACACACACACACACACACACACACACACACACACAGAAGCACACAAACATACATACACAAACATAGGGTGTGACTCATATACAAATTGCTTTTGCATACCAGGCAGTGTTGTCCTAGTTTGATGATAACACTTGTGTCTCAGTAGCACAGTTCTGCTCTACTATGCAGCAAGAGGTTCAGTGCGACCTGTAAATGAAGAAGTTAAAGGGTGAAGCCTGTACTAATGAGACTAATTAGCTTTGTGGGGGGGGGGTAAATTGGCCAGTAACCCAATACATAGATGTCCATACCAAGCAATTGTCTATGAAGAGCAGTACAAATAATGTGCAGATATACAAAGCAATTTCCCTGCATACATCAATGTATTTCAATGAGCAGAAACTGCAGTGGGTGAAGTGGAGCAGATTCTCTCTGCACAGATTGCTGATCCAGGTAAGTAGTGTGTGTGTGTGTGTGTGTGTGTGTGTGTGTGTGTGTGTGTGTGTGTGTGTGTGTGTGTGTGTGTGCGTGTGTGCGCGTGTGTGCGTGTGTGTGCGCATGTGTGCACGTGTGCGCGTGTGTGCGTGTGTGTGTGCATATCAGTGTTTGTGTGTGTGTTTGTGTGTGCGTGCATCTATGTGTGTGTGTGTGTGTGTGTGTGTGTGTGTGTGTGTGTGTGTGTGTGTGTGTGTGTGTGTGTGTCACACTCCAATCTTTTCATTCATTCCTCTACTTTTAGCCATGGCAGTAAAAATTTTAAACATCTGTATACCCCCCTACACACAAGGATTTGGGTATAATACTGCTGCAGTGTTGAATTACACCCAGTACTCATGGATCTCTTTCTCAGTAAACATTTTATAGGCCCGTGGACTCTGTGGACACAGGGACAAGAATTAGCCATCTGGATGTCCATCATTTAAAACATTTCAGTTGCTCCCCCACCATCCCACAACCACAAGCTTTGCATATACTACTGCTGCAGTGTTGAACTACACACAATACTCATGAACATCTTCCCCCAGTAAACATTTTCCAGGTCCATAGACTTTGCAGACTCAGAGACATGAATTATCAAGCTCACTGTCTACGTAAGGATCTATCCTACTGTTTAGTTTTATTATTGTGAATTTCCTGCCAAGTAGAAAGAGTCGTCTTTGTTCCTTAACTCTCTGTACTTCCCACTTAATTTTCTCTCTCAATGTCACATAATGGTATTTTCCCCTATTTGTTTCTTATTTTCTCTGCTGCTACTACATTTTAGCTCTTTTTCACTCCCTCTTTGTCTGGCTTTTACCTCCTGAACTTGGTTGTCTGCATATTATTTTCAACGGGAGACACAGCTGATGTCCTTACATTCACCGCTGCAGTATTCCCTACAAATGGGATTCCCTGCTGTGAAGCCCACCATCTGGCCAGTTTACCAAAGTCTACCATTGCTTTAAGGTACACTGAATGTCACCTGCAGAGGGGTTATTTAATGCTTTACTGTCATTGAAGCCTCTTCAAGGGGTTTCAGTTCCTGCTCCTCCTTGGTCCTCCTCTTCCCCTAAAAGGCCCAGAGGATTGCATTCTTCTGAGGTGGATTCTGATGTTGACTCCCTTGCTTATTCTTCCCAGATTCCTTAAGACTATGGGTCTGAGGAGGAAGATTCTCATACTCTAGATAATCCTTCTGAGGAAATTTCCTTTGGGGACACAATCTCTAGGATGATGGAATTTTTTAAGTGGGATTGTGCCCAGGTTTCGGATATCCATAAGAGGTACTATGAGTTACTGCAGATGGAATCTCCTAAACCTGCAGCCATTCCTCCTGTCTTGCCTGCTTTATTGGATGTTTTTTCCACTGCCTCCAAAGCCCTGGATTCCCTGACCCCTGCTCTCAGGAAGTCTATAGGGTGCCTGAGAATTGTTCCTTTTTGTTTAAATGTCCTGCTGCTGACTCTTCTGTGGTGTCTGTAGCCTCGGATAAGCCATCTCAATTGCTTCCTTTGTCCAAGTTACTACCTTCTGACAAGGACAGTAGAACCATGGATAGGCTGGGTTGTTGTTGTTGTTTGTCTTTCGGCTTTTCCCAGTTAGGGGTCGCTACAGCGGAACTCTGGTCCACTAATGACTGGCAGTAGATTTTCACGAACGCCGAGGTGCCAGCTCACCGTTCAACCTTCAATGAAGGCACGTCCATTTACACATGCCTTTTGAATGCCCACCCAACCGTGGGGAGGACATGCTAACTCCACACAGAAGGCACTCCAGCCGAGAATTGAACGGGAGAGCCTCTTGCTGGGATAGGCTGGGTAAGAAGGTTTATAATTTGGCTACCCTAGCTTTTAGGGCTATTAATTATCAGACCCATATCTCTGAGTATGTATTGCCTCTTTTTTTCTCAGGCTTGTCAAATTCTTTCTAATCTTCAAGACTCTGAGAGTAAATCTTCTGTTCTTTCCTCACTTGGGGCTTCCTCTCAAGTAGTTTGTCATTCTATCAAATGTAGTTATGATGCAGCAGATGCCCCTTCTAGGGCTGCTGCTTCTAGTTCAGTTCTGAGGAGATATTCATGGCTTCAGCTTCAACCTTTATCTTATGATATTAAAGCTAAGTTGATGGATGCTCCTCTGGATAATACTCTTTTGTTTGGTGAAGCAGATGCTGGTTTATTTAAGTCTCTTCAGGAAAAAGCGAAGGCTTTACAGGAACTTAAACATGTCTTTGTTTCTCCTGTTCCTAAATTTCAGTGAAACTATCCTTCTAAGCCAGCCTTTGTTCGTAGGCAGTCTCGCCCTCCTTTTAAAGGTAAAAAGGGTAGTAAATGGACTCCTCCTGCTAAGACCACTCAGACTACACAGATTCTTAAGCCTTCCTTTCCTGACAAACCAGGTGCTGTCTGACTATCCACCCATTCCAAGCCATATTCCTCCTTCTCTTTGCCTTTCACTTTCTCTTCCTGTTTGGATCCGAATCACCCAGGATTCTTGGGTTCTGTCAATCATTCGGCAAGGGTACTTCATGGTCTTGATTTAATGCCCTCCATTTATGGGCATTCCTCAGCCTCCTTGGGAGTAACTTCCTTTTTTTCCCAGAGGTTCTTTGAGACCTCTTGTCTTAGGGTACTATTCAAGAGGTGCCTATGTCCGAAAGGGGGAAAGGGTTTTATTCAAGAATGTTTCTAGTGCCCAGAAAAGAAGGTACTTGGAGACCTATTTGGACCCCTCCCATCTAAATACCTTTCTGAGGGTGCCTTCCTTTTGGATGTTGTCCCTTCAGTCACTTTTTCCTATCTTGCTCCCTCAGGCCTTTCCGGTGTCTCTGGACCTCAAGCATGCTTATTTCCATATTCCAATCCATCCTCTTTTCAGGAGATTTTTGCATTTCTCTGTTGCTTCCTGGCATTTTCAGTTCTGTGCTTTGCCCTTTGGCCTTTCTATTGCCCCAAGGGGGTTCACCAAATGCCTCACTCCTGTGATTGCCTTTTGCAGGCTTCAAGGGATCCACATCTTTCCTTATTTGGACAGCCTGTTGATTCAAGCATCTTCTCCAGATGTCCTTTAGCAAAATCTTCATTTTACCATTTCTCTTCTTCGCAGCCTGGGGTTCACAATAAACCTCAAAAATTCTTCCCTGACTCCTTCTCAGGATCATGTCTTTCTGGGTTGCAAGTTTCAAACAGTGCCAATGCTGACATCCCTGCCTCCTCCAAAGGCATTAACTCTCATTTCTTTCTTTCAAACTCTTCTTCCGCTAGCCTCCATTACAACCAGGGAGTTTCTGGGAGCTCTGGAGTTCATGGCTTCCACTATTCTGATGCTCCCTCTGGCCAAGCTCCACATGAGGAAGTTTCAGTGGTTTCTGAAGTTGGTGTGGCCTCATCATGCACATCTTCTAGACTTTCTTGTTCCTCTTCTCCTGTGTCTCCAGAAAGAACTTCTGTGGTGGATTTAGAAGTTGTCTCTGAATTCGGGGCTCTCTTTTCACCCTCCTCTTCCCTATCAGGATCTGTTCATAGATGCTTCAGATGTGGGATGGGGAGCAATGTTTGGATCCCTGAGGATTTAGGGGATGTGGTTGTGTCGTCAGCGGAAGGAGCACAGCAACATCAAAGAGATGAGGCTCTTATGCTGGCTCTTCAGGCCTTTCATCCTCTCTTCTGTCCAGGGCCTCTCAAGGTACTTACAGACAATACCACAGTCATGTGGTATATCAACAAACAGGGGGGGTACAAGATCTTGCCGTCTTTGCCGGCTGGCACTTCTGGTATGGGATCTGGCTATCCAATTTCAGGTGACTCTTCAGGAAGTTTACATTCTTTCAGATTGGGATATTGTGGCAGACAATCTGAGCAGGTTCTTCACTCAATCCCATGAATATATGCTTCACAGGGATGTGTTTCTGGACATTGTTCACCAGTGGGGTACTCCTCAAGTAGAGCTCTTTGCCTCCGCTCTGAACAGACAACTTCCTCTGTTTTGTGCCAGAATCCCAGGTACTCTGGTATGGAAGGTGAACACCCTCTCCTTTTCTTGGAAGGGGGTGTTTCTTTAAGCATTCCCTCCCCTTCCTCTCCTTCCGAGAGTCCTGTTCAGGATTCAACAGGATGCTCCCAAATTCTTGTTGGTGACTCCCTTTTGGCCGCAACAGCACTGGTTCCCTCTATTTCTGGATCTAGCCAGGGGCAATCATCACAAGTTACCCCACAGGGTGGATCTTCTCGCACAAGACAAGGGGTCTCTCATCCATCCCCACTGTCCATGCTTGAAGTGATGCTCTGGGTGATAGGGTTTTGATTCCTCATAGACATCTTTTTTCCTGAGGACATGCTGCAGGTCCTGCAGGAGGCCAGAAAACCTACTACTAGGAAATCCTACTTACCTAAATGGAAAAGGTTTTCTATTTGTTGTCTTTCTCATGACCCTGACACATTTTCTGTGAATGTTCCTTTGGTTCTCTCATATTTGTGTGAGTTGCTCAATGCTGGTTTGGCCTATTCTTCTATTAAGGCTCACATCAGTTTCTTCTGCTTGTTTGCCTTTAAATCCCCCCTTTAGCTTCTAGATTAGAGGCTAAGCAATTTCTTAAAGGCTCCCTTAATATTACATCACATCAGTTTGTTCTGTTTGTTTGCCTTTAAATCCCCCCTTTAGCTTCTAGATTAGAGGCTAAGCAATTTCTTAAAGGCTCCCTTAATATTAGACCTCCCAGGAATCCGCTTCCTCCTCCCTGGGGTCTTCATTTTGTTCTAGAATAATTGACCCAGGCTCCTTTTGAGCCTGCTGTTTCAGCTTCCTTGCAATATTGGTCTTGAACAACAGTTCATTTGTTAGCTCTTGCTTCTGCCAGATGGGTGTCTGAGTTGCAAGCCCTTATGGCTTGTTCACCTTTTTTGATATTTCATGAGGCCAGGCTGTCCTTGTGTACTGATCCTTCTTTCATACCCAAGGTGGTTAATGAATTGTCACTTAATCAGTTTATTAATTTGCCTACTTTTTTCCCCTCTCCACAATCTGACAGTCAGAGGGTGCTGCATACTTTAAATGTGCATAGACAGCTCAGATTTTATTTGGATAAAACTAAAGCTATCAGAAAATCTGACCAGTTATTTGTTTCCTTTCATCCTAGGTCTTTAGGTTTGGCTGTTTCCAAACAAACTATTTCCACTTGGATTTCAAAGGCCATTTCCTTTTGTTACACGTTTCATGGCGAGAGCCTTCCTTCTTCTGTAAAGGCTCATTCCACTAGAGCTGTGGCTTCTTCTGGTACTTTTTTCAAAGGCTTAGATGCTAATTCTATTCTTGAAGCTGCTTCCTGGACTTCTGTGCATACGTTTACCAAACATTACCAGTTGGATGGTATCTCCAGAGCCAGAGCTGGTTTTGCTGCTGCCATTCTTCATGGCTTTTGGAGGCTCTGCTGCTTCCTCCTCCCCAAGTTTTTTCTTGAGCTTTGGCACTCTCCCAAATTTAAGGAATACTGCAGCGTTGAATGTAAGGGCATAGTACAGTTGTGTAAAATCCTACTATAATGGTAGATGTCCTTGCCTTCACCACTGCAGTATTCACTCCCTCCACCCTCCATCCCCCTGGTCTTTTTTCCTTCCTGGATGTGCAGGTTATCCTTGATTTTCCTTGGACTGCTGTTCCTACTGGGGCAATCACTTCTGAGGATGGTACGCCTATACAAGGAGTGTGCAGGTGACGTTCAGCGTACCTTAAAGCAATGATAGACTTTGGTAAACTGGCCAGACAGTGGGCTTCACGGCAGGGAATCCCATTTGTAAGGAACGGTGAAGGCAAGGACATCTACTGTTATGATAAGATTTTACACAACTATACTTTCTGTTGCCTGTACTCCTTTTTACCTTTTACACTCCCCTAGCTCTATTCCTGCTGATCATCTCTGTCATTATATCATTAATCTCCTTCCTTACTCACTTTGCTTGTGATTGTTTTTACCCTTCTCTTTATTGCTTCTGCCTTTTGTCCTCTCTTTAACACTGTAATGTCTGTTGTATGCATTCTGTCATGCCTCTATACTCTGTTGCAGTGGTGTAGTTGGGTGGGTGAGATGGGTGGTCCAACCTCCAACCCGGGCGGCACTTTTTAATAAATGAAAAGCTGTTGCATTGTGGGTTTTTTAGACTGTCCAGAAAATGAATATAAAATCTTTCCTTTCAATTAAAAAAAAATACTTTTTTTTTCTTTTTTTTTAAGGACATTCTTCTTTAAGAATACCCTTTGTGTCCTGTCGCACAAACACAGAAGCTGAGATTGTTTACTTCTTCATCTTCTGCCTGGGTGGAATTTGAATTCCAGGAGACATTTGGACTGTGCAGTTGACCACCACAAATGGTCAGATAAGTGAGAGGTAGGTATGTGTGTGTGTGTGTGTGTGTGTGTGTGTGTGTGTGTGTGTGTGTGTGTGTGTGTGTGCGTGTGTGCGTGTGTGCGTGTGTGTGTGTGGTACATGATTTACTGGATGTGGTAACTATAAGCTAAATACTCTTGACATTCAGCTATACAACAAGTTGTCAAAAAAAGTACTCTACAAATGTTCTAAAGCAAAAGTCTAGTATAATGCACAGTTCGTCCAACAGCCAAAACAGAAAAATGGACACACAAAAGAAATTACTATTTTGTAGTGGGAACTCCTCTAACAACCCTCCATGTAACCCAGAGCCCTGTTTGTATCTTATTTTTTGTGTTCTGTCTCTGAGTTTAAATTTTAGATTTAGTAACCTCCTTCCAGAGAAAACAAAGTTATAAATGATGATGTTTTACCAATCATAATCATCTCCCCAGCATTTAACATATTCTCTTCTACTTACACAATATGATATTATGGAAAATGGTGCTTGATTTCATAAATTCAAATGCATGTGAACATTTTGTTGTAGTAGAAGTAAATATTAGTTCTCCCCAGGTATTCTTACACACAAAACACACACACACACACACACACACACACACACACACACACACACACACACACACACACACACCACACACATGCACACATATACTGCACACACAAATGCACACCACACACACACACACACACACACACACACACACACACAACCACACACATTCACATGCACACTCAAACTCATTTATTTGCTTAGCAGAGACTGCAGACTATTTTTCTTAGATGTACTTTACGTTTCACATTCAATTTCATCAGTTAGAGGCTGTAATACCTGTCTCAGTATCATGGACCTCAGCATTTTTTTCTGATATACATTCCTTGGGCATCTTTTCCATTTAGATTTGTACTCTGTTGTTACTCTTACTTGAATAGTTTTCTGGTTTTATTCACCAGAAACTGATAATTAGTATGCTATTGCAGCTTCTTAGAGCAGGTAACAGTTGAAATGCTAAGACTGCTAGACAAAAACTTGGCACTTTATCATGTAAATGTGTTTGTTGTTAATGATCTTTGTGCATACCTCAACATTTTACTGCAGGGGTTGCTTGGATGAATGTTTCATTTTGTGGTTGTACATACTAGAAAATGTTACTGAATGGTCGTTTGGGGAAATGTTTCATTTTGGTACGTGTGCATACATCAGCATTTTACTGCAGGGGTTGCTTGAGTCAATGACTCATTTTGGTGGTTGTACATACTAGGAAATGTTACTGAAGGGTCGTTTGGGGAAATGTTTCATTTTGGTGCTTGTGCATACCTGGACATTTTACTGAAGGGGTCTCTTTGGGAAATGTTTCATTTTGATGCTTGTGTATAACTGGACAAACTAATAAAGATGTGGTTTGAGGAAATAATTAATTTGTGTATCAAGGAAGTGCTTGTACATACAAGGTCAGACTGCTGAAGTGAGTGCTGGGCACAATAATTTATTCTGTCATTTTAGTGCTTGTGCATACACAATATAAACTAATGAAGTGGTTACTGTGGAAAATAATTCATTTGACCAGTATGTTCACCCCAACCTTGGCCCTACCAACCCCACTATCCTAACAACCCACCCCAAACTCAATAACTCCTAATAGGACATCTAAATATCCAAAGCATTAATAATAAAGTAGCCCACCTCCATGCTCTTCTAGATATTCACTCCTTTGATATCTTCTGCCTCACTGAAACTTGGTTGAAACCAGAGACTAAAGACAATGAAATCATTCCCCAAGGTTATAACATAGTGAGACAAGATTGAATAAAACGTAAAGGGGGTGGAGTAGCAGTTCTATTCAAAGATGGACTTCATATCTCCACCCTACCATATAATCCAACCCAGGATAGTAAAGCAGAAGTCCTCATCAGCAAACTTCAAATCAACGCAAACAAATCTTTGTACATTATCTGTATTTACCTACCACCTGGAAATAATATCACTACAATAGAGGCTATACTAAGCTGGGTGTCTTCAACTTACCCCCAAGAAACAATAATACTAGGTGACTTTAATATTGACTGGAAAGGTGTGAGCGCTGAAAATCCTACCTCTCATATTAACCTCCATGGGAGGGTGGCCTAATGGTAAAAGTGTTCGCCTTACAAACACAAGGTGCAGGGTTTGATTCTCACAAGGGAAAGTTGGCTATGCTTAAAATGGCTCGCAAGGGCAGTTAGCTTAGTATGAACCTCTGAACTCTGAACTCTGATAACCTCTACAACCAGAATTAACAAACCAAATAAAAAAGAGAGCACCTTAGACTGGATACTTATAAATAGACAGAAACAATCTTATAAGGTAGGAACTCTGCCAGACAATGTAAGTGATCATATTTTGACCTACATCATAAGAGAAAAGAAGGATCTTTCCAACCTCCCCACCTTTAGGATAGCACGCTCTACCAAACACTGTAACTCAGAATTATTTCAAAATGAACTTAGTGCCTGTGACTGGAACCCTTTAAAAACCCTACCACTTGAAGAGGCTGTAAAGTATCTTAACTCTAAATTCTTATCTATCCTGGATAGACATGCACCCAAACGGTCCATGAGAATGAATTCTAACCCAGCCCCATGGCTTTCTAAAGAAACCAGACATCAAATTTTGCTTAGGAACAAAGCTTGGGCTAAGTGGAGAGCTAACAGAAATATCTCTGATCAACTAAATTTTAGGCAGCTGAGAACTAGTACAAAAAAGGCAATACTTAGACATAAAAAGAAATACTACTGTAAACTGCAGCAAACTCACCAAAATAATCCTCAGAAGTTCTGATCTAGTATCAATAAACTCCTTTCCCCAGGACACTCACGAACACCCACCCCACTTAATGCCGATCCAAATACCCCCCATCAAATTGCCAATACCTTTAATTCTTTCTTCACTGAGACCATACAATCACTAGCTAGTCAACTTATCCCAGACAACGCAAGCCTTCCCACCACCACACCAGGCACTCTACCTACATTCAAACTACAACCCTTCTCTACTACTCTCATCTATAAATTCATTCAAAAACGCAAGCCTTGTACTCCTTCTGCCGACCAGCTACCATCACAATATCTCCAAAAAGTAGACAAAGTAATTGCCTACCCTATATCCATCCTTATAAGCAGGACAATTAAGGAGGGAACCATTCCAGATATTTGGAAAATCTCCCACATTATCTCCCTGCACAAAGGTGGTAACTCAAATGACTACTCTATCGGTCAATAACTCTCTTATCACCCTTAGCAAAAATTATGGAAAAATGAATTCAGCAACAACCTTTACATCATTTATCTCAACATAACATAATAGCAAACTGCCAACATGGCTTTAGGCCATCACACAGTACCACAACTGCCCTTTTATCCTTTACAGATACCATCAATAGAAACCGCAATAAAAACATCCTCTCATCAGCAGTCTTTATTGACCTCTCAAAAGCTTTCGACATGGTAAACCACACCCTTCTAATCAATATTCTTGAATCCCTTTCCTTTGACTCGCAGACTGTTAAATGGTTCAGATCCTACCTTATCAACAGGCAACAGGCAGTTCTCTGGGAAAATCAAATTTCATCCTTTCTGCCAGTCACCCTCGGAGTCCCTCAGGGCTCTATTCTTGGACCACTTCTTTTCTCATTATTTATCAATGACCTTCATGTAGTAATTCTTCAAGCCACCTGCATTCAATATGCAGATGATTCTACGCTAGTATGCTCAGCATACTCCCCATCAGAACTATATTCTCTTACTCAAAATGTTTTTAACATTGTAGAAACATGTTTTTTAAAATGCTGCCTCCTTCTTAATGCCAAAAAACACAAGCTCCTTCTCTTTACTCCCACTACTAAGTCCTCCCCCATAGATTTCTCAGTCACTTCCAATAATGGCACTATTATATTCCCTGACTCTACCACTAAACTGTTAGGAATTACCATTGACAATAACTTTACATTTGATTACCATATAAATAACACCATTAAAGCAGTCAACAGAAAAATAGGCTCCTTATATAGAATCAAACCTTTCCTAGCCCCAGCAGCCAGAACCAAGATTGCTCACTCCCATCCAATCTCAACTCTTCTGTACGCCTCACCTATTTATACTAACCTAAAGAAAAATAATCTTAACAAACTAGCAACTTCCTACAATAGCATCGCCAAATTTGCCACTGGCAATCCCTTTAGAACCCGTCACTGTCTGAATCTTTGGCAGCTAGACTGGCTTGAATTCCAAAACCATCTGATAATCTCCCAACTCACCATTGCCCACAAGATATTTTACCAACCCAACACCACCCCTATACTCTCCAATCTCTTAATCCCCTATAAAAATCTGAATTCCCTACGTTCTTCTAGTAAACTCCTCGCTAGTATAACCAAGTCTAACAACAGGGCTGGTGACTCTCTGTTTACTAACACAGTGGGAAAAAACTGTTACCAGCTACCCAATGAATTAACTCTACTCTCTTCCTTGCCTCTCTTTAAACAAAAACTCAAAAAACACCTCAAAACGCACTGGTTATGCCCTTGTAGTAACCCTGACTAACCACCCACTCTCATCACTGTTTCTTCCTCTTCCAAATAAACTTCCAAACATTTTAAAGCTAATTCATGCAAGCAAGGCTGTTACTGTTTGAACTCTAATCAACATACTGCTGAAATGTTTCTACTTTGATGTGAAAAATTCCTTATGAATCTTACTGTGCTACATTTTTATTGTTGCTTTTTCAAGTGTAAATATCTTTAGTATGTTATAATTACTTGTACTTTTTTTAAATCCTTTCATTTACCATGTAACGGCATTTTTAATTTTTCTATCTTGTTGGAGCTTTTTTCCCCGGGCCTCTACTGAAAATGGAAATATATCCAGCTAGACTAGCCCGGTTAGCAAATGTAAAATAAATAAAAAAATAAAATTAGTGTGCCAGCAAAATGCTTTTGCATAATTGAACAAACAAGTTTGTGGATTGCAACTCCAATATCAAATGTGAAGCATCGCTTTTAACAATGTATCTGAGTACCGTCATTTTCACTTTTTGTATGAGTATGGTGTATCATGTTTTATTGTGTGTTTGTGTGTGTGTGGTTGGGGGCAGAAAACTCAAAGTCAGCCCCAGCCGGCACAAACTCTAGCTACTCCACTGCTCTGTTGTTTATTTTTCTGGGGCTTTTCTGTCCACATCATCACCCATCTTTCTCTTCATTCCCATATTCAACTTTTAGCAAGGGTAGTAAAGTAATTCTACATTGTGTTAGTTCACCGTATTCTGTTTATTTTCTGCATTACATATATTGTTTTATTTGGAATTATACTTACTACTGTTGTCTGGATTGGCCCCACTACTGTCAGCTTCACTCCCCTTTCCTACTCCAATTCCCACCCACCCCTCTTACTCTACATTTATACTCTTCCATTCCTACATTACTTAAACCAATTCAATTTATCATAAAAGGTAAGGCACCCCATTGCTCCTTAGCCTTGCAACTAGCATAGGACATCACCAACAAATCAGCAATAGCAAATCAATTAATCCAGACTCTCCTAAAGTAATGGCCCTTACACAAACCCACTCCCATGATACTTACATAGCTCTATCTACTCCAATAACAACACTTTCCCACCCAACTCAGTAACAATAACTGGACCACTTTCTTCCATTTATACCATACTTAAACTCAACACCATCTTCTATTTTACAGTCTCCTTTTCTAATCCAATTACTTATCTATTTAGGCCTGCTCTGCTGTCTGCAGCAAGCCTCTATTTCCTGAACTCACATTAAGAAATCCAATTGCTCTCCTCCTTCCTCATCCTCCTCTATACTATTGTTTCATTTTAACTTAGAGCACATTAACACATCTATATTATACGCCATTCACATTGTTAATAATATCTGCCTCCCTTACCTTCCTTCTTAGTAATCTCACATCTTACCACACTCCGCTGTTAATACAACACCTGCCATCCCCAGTCCCAGTCTTCTTAACTACTCCACTTCCTTACCTTCATCAACATGGCACCAAACCTCAATAACACATCTCAAATAGGATCATGGAATCATAGGAGAATACTAGGCTAATGACCCTAAAGGTTTTTTTAAGCCTAGCCATGCATCCCAGAAATATTAGAAAGGTGTTGGTTCCTTAGATTTTGTGGGGGTACATAAACTTAGGTATGAGTGGTCAAGCAGTTACAAGCTTCCTCTCTCTAACAGAGACAGAGGTGCCAGACCCATAGTCAATTTATAGTTACCTGTTCACTGATCTAAGTTGCACTTAAATAAGTGCAAGCAAGGACTTTGCTTCACAAGGATGAGGAACCTGTAACAGACAAGCGGTAGCCTCTGAGACACATATCTGTCCCTCCAGCATGTCCTATTAATGTTGTAAGTAAGGTTTAGGTCTCTGGATTGGGTGTTTCTGATGCTATTTGTTTTGCAGATGTGCAACAGGTCCATTAAGGCTGGACCAGAGGATGCCTTGTAGGCCAAACATAGGTCGCTTCTCAGCAGCCTGTAGGAGAATGAGTATTAGGACAAGGCTTTTGAGGTGGTCTGCATAGGACTTGTTTTCTAAACCATGTATTGTTTTTGTAAGGGATATGCCTGATCAGGTACATGCCAAAGTGATCATTGTTCGCAATGACTGGCCTTATGAGGTCAGACTACAACAGGTTGACCTAGATACCATGGGTCTATATTAAATAAGCGAATGCTTAAAAAAGCGAACGTTTATTCATCGACCCTAGTTCAGCGAATGCTGAAAATGCCGAACACTCGGAACAGTGATTTTTTTTTCCCAGGGAAAAAATCACTGTTCCACAAAAAAAAAAAAAAAACACTTAAAACAGTATTTAATGTGCAGGACTTCGCCCCCCCCCCACTCCCCTACTTAAATTTACCAACTCAGAGATCGCACTACAGTGGAGGAAACAGCAAACTCCCGAAACCAGCCCAGCGATTCTTTTCCCTGAGAAAAAAAAATCGCTGTTCCAGGTGTTCGGGATTTTCAGCATTCGCTGTAATAGGGTTGGTGAATCAGCATTCGCTTTTTTTAAGCATTGGCTGATTCAATATAGAGCCAATGCCATACCCTTAGTTATAAGCTGTGCAACACAGAATGATTTCCTACTGTAGAAACATACTGGTCAAAGACTAAGCTGCTGTCTACATGTATTCCTAAATCCCTGACTACTAAGTCTATTCTTTGGGGTATATTATCAATGTAGTAAGTTGTGGGGTGGCTGTCTTACTGACAGATATTATTATGCACTTCTTAGCATTAAGTATAAGACAATGACTCCAGCACCAGTTGTTAGTTGATGTCATGCTTTCTTGGAGGGTATTTGTATCTTGGAGGGATTCAATAACCTAACCAAATTTGCAGTTGTCTTTGAACTTGGTTAGCCTGTGGCCTTTGACATTATCCTTGAAATCAGAGTAGTAGATGCCAAACAGGAGTGTCCCCAGAACAAACCCCTGAGGCACTTCACTAGTAACTGGCCTTTTTGGGGAGGTAGCCTCCCCTATCCTAATTTCTTGGGTCCTATGTTTCAGCCAGTTGGCTATCCAGCAGGTGACGCAGGGGTTAATACATAATTCAGTGAGCTTGATTACAATGCCTGAGTAGGGTATTTTGTTGAATGCTTTGAACAGGTCATGGTAGGCAGTGTATACCATGTTGCTCTTATTCATTGCTTTGATGACCTTCTTAAAGTCCACCAAGATAAGTAGGCATGAGCTGCCCTTGATGAAACCAAGCTGAGTTGGATGTAGTGTCTGTAAGTTTCCTATGTAATCATTTAACATATCCATAATTATTCTTTGTTGGATTTATATATCAGGCTAGTCATTCTTACTGGTCAATAGTTCCCTAGGTCTATTGAAGGCCTGTCCTTGTACACTGAGATAACTGTTGCAGTCCTCCATCCATTTGATGCAAAGCTTGTTTGGAGGCTGTGGTTAAATAGTTGTGCTAGTAGGCACAATAGTTTATATTTCATACTATTCAGGAGCTCTACCAGGATATTATCAGGGTCCATTGATGCAGTGTTCTCAGCCTTAGAGGTCCTCAAGGACCTGTTATCTTTTGGTTGTATTTCCTGAGGGTGTGTCTGGGGGGACAGAGGGAAGTAAAACTGGAGTTAAATATTTCAGCCAGAAGATTTGCTATCTCTTCCAGCTCAGTCCAGTGGCTCCATTTATTATTAATTTGGTTCATTATTGTGCGTTGCCTTTGACTTTGAAGATATAGCTGAAGAAAGCTTTGCGTTTGTCCTTGGTCTGGAAGGTTATTTCACATCAAAAAGTCCCCTCAGTTGCTTGTTTAGATTGATAACACAGTTTTTATTTTGCCAGTCATTTCCCATTCTAATTTTTCTCATGATTTTCTTCATGTTGTTGTGCAATCTATTAATGTTTGGATTCCACCTGGGTGGATTGCTTTTTGAGTTAGTTCTAAGCTTGTACAGGTGGGTACAGCTGTCTCTGTGCAGCTATTAATATGATTATACAGGGATTCCTTGAAGAATTCTGTATAGGCAGCGGTGTTCTCAGAGTTTGGGGGACTTGGGGGGCGTGGCCAAGGATGAACACAAGATAGCAGCAGATTTCTTCAGCTCCACCAATTTCATTACACTGACAGGAATTAATTACTTAAAAAATTAATTTTTGAAGTAATTTTCTTTCTAAACATGTTTGTTTTATATAGTTCTTGAACTATATCTAAAAAAGAAAGGAAATTTTAACAATATTCCTGTCAGAAATCACTTTGGAAATTTTCCTGTCAGTTTATCAGTCCGAAATGAGTTCCAGTAAGACAAATTCTCAAGACTCCAGCATCAAGAAAGAACTTCAGTCTCTGATAACTATAATCCAGCAACTTACTGCTAAGATGGATAAAATGGATACTAAAATAGATACCTTCATAGAAAAAACTACAAAACAAATAGACTTGTTACATATAGACCTGCAACAACAGAAGATCCAGATGACAGGCATAGAAGAAGCTGTGAATGACATGGAAAATAGAATCCAAGAAGAGGAAATCAACATTGAGTTTCTGCTGAAACAAAATACACATTTACAAACAAAGCTGGATGACCTGAAAAATAGATCTAGGCACAATAACATTAGGATTTTTGGACTGCCAGAAAATATTGAAGGTAACAATATTACTTCTTTTTTAACAACATGGCTCCCTAAAATTTTAGACTTACCAGAAGCATTCTCTTTTGGTATCGAAAGAGCACATAGATCTATAGCTAATACTAACTCTAACAAAAACTATCCTATATCAGTTATAGTTAGATTTCTATCATCTTTTGATAAAGAGATGGTTCTTAAATCTGCTTGGGCTAAAGCTCCTGTTAAGATTAATGAGACAACTGTGCTTTGACAATGACTATTCTTCCTTGGTAATAGCTAAAAGAAAAGTTTTTCTGCCACTAATAAGGAGCTTAAAAAGCACAGTTTAAAACATACCTTCTGTTTCCTGCCAAGCTAAAAATCTTCCTTCCTGATGGTCCTAAAATTTTTGATGACTTAGACTCTGCTTTACTGTTTATCAAAAAAAATAAGATTTTGGATAAAATAGAGGAAATGGAATGGGCTAGTCCTTCATTAAAGAGACTGGCAACTGAAACTTCGTGGAAGACTTCAGAGAAGAAGAAGAGACTAAAAAACAAATGATTTGTTCTATGTTTTTTTTCTTTTATTCTCTCATCATTTTACTTCATTATTAATCTTTTTAAATATAGTTCCTGCATTTCCAGAAAGCCACAAATATTCTGAAAAAGATTTAATCAAAATTATTCTCTGTGTACAAAGAAATGTTTTGTTTCATAACTAATCAAAATATCTGAGGAACTAATAACAAGCTATTATTCAATTTGTTTCTCTTTCTGAAAAAGAGAAGTAAGGTCAGTAATTTGATACATTTTTTTCTCTTTTTTCTCCTTTTCTTCTTTTCTTTGTTTAAACAATGACATTCTATTTAGATTATGTAGTGGGTAAAGGGTGGGGGAGGGCAGGGAGAGAAGAGTAATGAAAATATGATTAATAGAATAATAACATATTTATTCCTTGTAAAAAGTTTATATGTTCTTCAAATGCTATTCCTACTTATACTTTCTTGATTATACTGCTTATGCTTGTTTGTAAATAATCTGTCATGCTTTAACTAATAATAATTAGAACTAAATAATAGTAAATAATATGTTTTATTTTTAACTCTATTAATATAAACAGTAAGTAATATTCCATTGTATATACTTCTTATAGCTTTCTCTTACATTTTTTTTATTTCTGCCTTACACTCTTTTATTTTCTACTCTCTTTTTCTTTTCTTTATTCTTTCTCTTTATTTTTTTTCTTCATATTAATATATAGAAATGCTTTTGATTATATAGACACAGTAAATAATAAGATTTGCGTAAAAATTGAGTTGGGGCAAAAATATTGAGTTTTATTACTTATTAATAACTCTGGGCTTAATTTCACTTACATAGAGGCTGTAATAACCTGTAAAATACATTGCGAAGGTTTTGTCATGTTTAGATGCATTTACACTGCTAAATGAATGTTTGTCACTAGTTTTTAACAAGTTTCCCGCCAAAATGTTAAGGGAGACAATCTGGGATGTGGGCTACCTCATGAACAGTGTCCTCGAGTTGTTTCAAAAGCTTCAACTCTCAGAATTCTCACAGAGAAGCTGAAAGCAGTCAATCTGACCTTTGACCCAGATATCACACTGACACATTGCAGATTCAGGAAGAACACTCTACCAGGAAGTAGAACTGATGCAAATGCGACTATGTGAAGGAAAATGAACTCTTTAACATCTAAATGTGAGTTATTTTATATAATTACTTAAATATCTATGTTATAATTCATAAAATATGTCAGTTATAATGATTTTAAATGATGCAGTTTCTTGTAGTAAGTAAATGTCTTATTTTAGAAGGCATAGAAAATGAAACATTTATTCAAGTGTTTTTAAAAATCTACTTGACTGCAGCATACTAATCTGTGTTAAAAACTTATGTTCCAAACATATACATTACTATAACTCATTTAATTCATTTCATTGACAAGCATAAATAACTTTATAACTCTATTCTTGAAGAAATTGTCATGTGATATATTTTAAAGCAGTAATATAGACATACAAAATACAGATGGCTTTTTTTTACAAAAATGCAAGTGTTTCTGAGAATTTGCATAACTATGCAGTATGATTTATAACAATTTCTATAAATATAATATTTTATTCTATTGACAATAATGAGTATGAGTAAAATGCTCATATACAAGCAATTCAAGGTTTTTTTTTTTTTTGGAAGCTGTTGACTGCATTTACATGACAGAAAATAGATGCATCTTAATATATGTAATGTCTGAACCATATTAGCCAAAGTTTTTGATTTAAATGAATGTTAGAACTTATTTTTACATACTTTGAATAAATTAATATGTAAATATGCCTTCCTTTTTTTTTTCCTCTCTTTCTTTCACTCTCCTAATATCAAGATTATTTGAATGCTATTTGAATACGAGTGTATTATATTACATAGATGTATATAGTAGTATGAATAGTTTTAAAAAAAAAAGTTTATTTTAGTTTATATGATGCTGTTTTACCAAATGTGTAGTCTTGTCTTGCTAGATAATTGAATTGAAAGCTGTTAATTTAAGTTAAATATAACCAGTATTAAATTGATAAGGTGGTAGCTGAGGTACTGCTGCTTAGGGTAGGGGGTTAACTTGAGTGGTAAATACTACTCTAAGTTGGAGTTTTTAACTCCAGGCTGGATGCAAGGTTTAATCCTTACATTATTTTCACTTGTTCATTGTTATATGTATATAGTTTTGACATCCACAATATATTTTGTACACTCATTGTCACTACAAACAAAATTGAATCCTATACAAAATCCCATAAGAGATTCAATAAATACAGCTATATTTAAAGGTACACCTAAAGGAGGAGATGTAACATTACTTATGTTGTTATTTGTTATTTTGATCATAAGATTCTTAAGTTTTAAAAATGCCAAATGACATCTTTAAAAGGAATTTCTTTAAACATTAATGGATTGAATAATCCGTGTAAAAGGGCAAGCCTAATAAAATACATTAATTTACATAAGGCCAACTTAGTCTTCCTGCAAGAAACCCATCTCTTGAAAAAGATATTGATAAACTAGCCACAAACAAATATACAGTATTGGTTAGTTCAGAGCACACTCAGAAAAAGAGGAGTGGCTATTTTATGGAATAAAAGTATGCCCATTCCTAAAACCATTAAGTCTTATCAGGATGACAAAGGAATGTTTTGTATGGTTACAATACAAATTAATGGGAAGACTTACACTTTAATTAATGTATATTGGATACCTGGAATTGGTATTAATACAGTGAAACATCATCTTGATAAGATCATATCATTCTCTATATGAGATATTATTTTAGCTGGTGACTTTAATTGTATACTACATGAAAGTGATACTACCACTATAGGAAAAGAAGAATTACATCTAATGCAAAACATTTAAATGATTTTGCTAATTCTTATCATTTGAATGATATTAATAATCAGATAGATTCAAAATCATTACCATACACCTTTTTGTCTAACAGATACAAAACTTATTCAAAAATAGATAGGGTCTTTATTTCTAACCAGATGGTAACAGATTTAATTAATTCCAAAATCATTTCATGTCCTATATCTGATCATAATTCAATTGTTTTTGAATTCATGATAAAAAATACCCATAATGTTCAGATCAAAAGGATACCAGCATACTTAACTCAACTAAAAGACTATAAAGAATATATACTTTCAGAAGTAAAACATTTTTAGACATAAATAATACTCCTGAAGTCTCCATTGTCTATGTTTGGGATGCCTTAAAATCATATCTATATGGACAAAGTATCAGATGGTATAATAATAAAAGGAAATCTTGGGATAAGGAATTGTTAGATATTCAAAGTAAATTAGACTCTTATAAACATAATAATAAAGAAAATATTATGGACAAGAAAGTTATTGAAGAAATAAACAAACTAAATGAGAAATACAAAGAAATTTTAACTCATAAAGTTAAAATAACTTTAGAGAAATACAAGTTTTTGTCTTATTCAATAAGCCCCAAATACTTACATAGACTTAAAAATAAAACAAAAGGTTGAATAAACAAAACCATATCAAAGAAATCTTTTCTCTAAGGAAAAAGAAGAATGTTTCTAGTATACCAGAAATACTAGATGAATTTAGAAATCACTTTCACAAAATTAACCATAATAACATTAACATGGAACCTAAAGATAAAATAAAGGAGTTTATAACCACAAACATGAATAAAAAGCTTAATAAACAACAGATTAAACTATTGGACAAGAGTATTTCATATACAGAGGTTATTACACAAATAAATAAGCTTAAATCAAACAAAGCACCGGGTAATGATGGTATTATACCAGAGATATATAAAATCCTTTCTAAAAGTACATATTCATTAATACATAAAGTTTTTATTTTGGCCCAAATTGAGTTAATAACCCCCCCATCTTGGCAATATACATTTATTTCACCAATTTTAAAACCTAATAAAGATCCAACTAGATGTACTTCATATCGGCCCATCTCATTACTTAATGTTGATTATAAAATGTTTATGAGTATTTTTGCTGATAGATTGAAGACAATCATCCCCGGCATTATAGATATAGATCAGACAGGCTTCATTGTAAATAGAAATACTTTTGATAATATAAGAATAACTTTAACATTAATTGATTTTGCAAATAGGAAAAAGAAAGATTTAACACTTATTAGTCTTGATATAAGTTCAGCATTTGATTCAGTAAGTTGGGACTATCTGTTTACCTTACTGAAGTGCACAAACTTCTCAGATGCATTTGTAAATCTAATTGAGCATTTATACAAAGGAACATTGGCTTATATTAAGGTAGGAACATATGTTTCACAAAGAATACCAATTTTTAAAGGTACAAAACAAGGATGCCCACTTTCTCCACTATTATTCACTTTAGTAATGGAGCCTTGGGCTAATTTGATCAGAAACAGTACTGACATAGAGGGTTTTGAAATAGATGAAAATACAACATCCAAAATTCAACTTTTTGCAGATGATGTTCTAATTACATCAGCAGGATCTAATTCTTCTATGCAGTCTCTATTTGATAAAATGATGAATTTTAAAAGTATTTCTGGTTTAATATTCAATGAAGAAAAAACTAAAATACTACCTATATATACACACGAAAAAATATTCTCATTAGTGATTTTACTAAATATGTACCCAATTCAGGTCAGATAACTTATTTAGGTATAATACTATCTAAAGATATTAAATCTAGTATATATAATAATTATAATACCTGTTTTCTTAATATACAAAACCTTTTTAATACCTGGAATAATATGTTTTTTACTATGGAGGAGAGACTTACAATTATTAAAATGATAATATTCCCCAAGATTTTATACTTAATACAATCAATAATACTTCCACCTACAAAAATAATTATCAAGAAACTGAATACACTAATGTTAAATTTCCTATGGGCACCTAATAGACCTAGGATTGCATTAAAGAAACATACTAATAGCTGGTCTCAAGGGGTATTTCTTTTCCAGACTTTAATTTATATACTATCGCTTCTATTGTAAAAGTTATTACTTTATTAATAGATCAGTCATATGTTGCAAAATGGAAAGATTATTGGGAGCTAATTAGTATGCACTTCATGAAAATCTCCTTAACACATAAAAATATGATTGTAAATAACTCCATGTTATGGTTACTAAAGGAATTTTGTACTTCACCTATTACACCTAAACATATGGTTTGTTACCCATTAAATATTATTATTAGCTATCATAACTTTATATTCATGCACCCTAAGTATAGGGAATGGAATTTTATTATATTCCTATAATGTATACTCAGGGTATGCTTTTGTCATCTACTTCTGAAGGAACTCATTTAGCTATAGATAATGATCTAAAGTACTGGTATCAGTTGATATCTGATAATAAAGTTAAAAATCTAGATTTCTTAAAACAAGAATTTGATCTAAGAGAAACTTGCTGGTTATAGGTTCAGACCTTTAGACAACATCTCATTAATAAAATAGATCTAATGTCTATAACAGTTAAAGAATCTATTCCAACACTGATTGATTACTTGATATTAAATTTACAACATAAAGTGTCTGATAAAGGTAAACTTTCATACATACATAAAATTATCAGACAAGAAACTTTTTACAGTGTAGATTCATACTGGAATTATTTCACTTCTTTTAATGGGGACCCACCAAATCAACAAGATAAACAATATATATTGGAATCTGCCTATAGAACTATGTCTTCCATTGTCTGGAGACTTTATACATGGAAATTTCTACATAGATCTTTTTATACACCTTTGATGATGAATAAAATAAATAATAAAGATAATCTATGTAAGAGATGTAATGTAGAAATTAATGCTGACTGGGCTCATATGTTTTATGACTGTATAAAATTGAAAGAATACTGGAAGTCAATTAATGAATTTTTGCAGGCTCTTTTTACAGATAATTTCATTATTTCTAAATCTCTTACATTATTCAACACACCTGTACCTCAAAGTGTTAAAAAGGTTAAGCTTCCCTTGTTATGGTCTATTCTAGCAGTGGCTAGGAAAATAATAACCAGAAATTGGATTTCAGATACACCTCCTTCGTTCAATGAATTTAAAAATGTTATGAATATAGTGTGCCATATGGAAATAAACACAATTAGGTCAAGAACAACTAGAAAAACATCTTATGTATGGGATAATTTACAAAATGTGTTAAAAAATCCTAATTTCAATAGCATGGTATTTTAGTTTAATTAATTGATCTGATTGTAGTGGATGTCTTTGTAAATACTTTAGTTGTTTTGTTGAATGTTATAATCATATCTATTTTTAATTACTTGTATAAAATTGTTATGATATTTCTCTTGTATGTTAAAACAATAAACCTGTTTTGAAAAAAAAGAGTTTGGGGGACTTGGAATTTTGCTAAGGTGTCACTTGATAGAATAACGTTTGTATTAGAAGAATTCCTAAAAGTTATAGGGTTAGCTGTGTTCCACATTTTATTTGTGTTTCAATGGAGACCGCTTATGATTCAACCTGACCAGTGAGAGGAATACACTAGAGTTAGTGCAATGTTCTCCCATGTTTGTGAGGACCGGGTCAAGGATGCTTGCATCCCTAGTGGGTATATGGACAAGTTGGTCCAATGTATTTAAGGCTACAAACTCCAGGAATCTCTGGGCATGCATATTAGGAGTTGTGTATGACTACTAGTCTATAGTGGGGTATTTAGAGTAACCCATGAATACTGTTTTGGTTTTAATGGGGAGTGTCTCCAGTACATTTAAGTATGTGTTAACAGATTTCTTGGGTCATGAAGGGTGCCATATAGCTTGCAAAGATATGATATGGGATTTTGCCTATGGTAATTTGGACATGGAGAAACTCTAGCACATCATATTGATTGGCCAGCCTTTAAGCATGTATGTATTTATGTTTCTTATGTAAATCGAGGTACCTCCACCTCTTACACCTTTCTGTGCAGTAGGTGGTCAAAATGCATGGAAGACATTTTAGCCCAGCACCGCTGGGGTGCTCTCTGCAACTTTAAACCAAGTCTCATTAGCTGCATAAATGTCTACATTCTCCAGGGTGAGAAGAGCATGCAGGTGGTGAAGTTTCTTATTTAGACTCCTGGTATTGAGCAGTTACACCTTAACATGTTCTTGTGTTGTTTTTGCTATGCCAGAAGGTTTATCAGATTGGCAATGGCCTACAAATGGCACTATGGGAAGAACAATGTTTTAGAGAATAGACAAAACCCTAAAGGGGACAGATGGAAAGTATCCATGGCAAAGTTGTGTGGCCTAACTATTATATCCTCCCAAGCTGACAAATATTGTACCCACTTTGAATAACTCCAAAAAACAATCCAATTATTAAAGTCAAATACCTTGTATTTTACAGGCTCATGAAACTCTTCATATGATCCAGGGAGGTATGCCTCAAATCGTTTACACCCAAATGGACAATGACCGAGCCATACATTTACTTATGGTTCAGTGACCTGAGTATGTGTGTGATCTGTAACATCCTGGCTTCTGACAGGCAATTGACCATGAATCTCTCCTTACTCAGCCTGGTGAGTGGGGCATCTGTGTATCTCACAATGGAGTCCCCTATGATCAAAATATGGGTTGTGTGATTGCTTTATGGACATACAGACTGAGATGTCATGAGAAGAAGCTGTTTGTATTTTGATGGGTGTTGTTTTGGTAGACGGCGTTTAAGTTTGTTGAGGATATCTATTGTGGATGCAACATTTTGGATGCCTTTCGGATTTAGGAAGATTACATTTAAGAACCTCAACATATGTGGGTCTATGTGTCTGGTTCAAAGTATGTATGGTGAGTGTAGTGTGTGAGTTTCTGACAGCCTGTTTGATATTATAATTGCTTGTATGTGAGAGCCTTGCCTCCAGTAACATTGTCAGCTTGTTTAAGAATTATATGGTTGTCAGTAAACATGAGGCAGTCGTTACACTGCCTCAGGATGGTCATATCCAGCAAATTGGATTCAGAGATAGTAGGACATGTCTATAGTTCTAGATCTTTATTTTGTAATAACTATGGGATGGTACTCAGGGGGGCTATAGTTGGCTAACTTGACTGCTGTATGAGTATAAACTTCTATAAAGACTATCTAAGGCTAAACATATGGGGCATCGGTCCACAACAGGCAAAGTAGCTGCTCTATGCACAACTAAGACCTTGTGAATTTGAAGAAGAAGTTATATAGGAAACATTTCAGTTCTAAGTGCTTGCTTCTATACAAGGCAGCACTATCTGTTACAGTGCAATGAACAACGTTGCTCAAGTGCAATAACTTTATGCAAACAAAGAAAATGGCTAAACAAACAAAATAGCTGTCTTGGTCAATCAGGAGATTACTCTTAGGACCCTCTGAAGTGATTCTCAGTTCAGAATGAGATCAGACTACTGTCTACTGCCATCAGAGCACAGTCCAAACCCTGATTAATGTAAAAACACCAGGAGAAGCAGATAGTGTAGAAAAGAAACATTATTAGGCACTGTTTCTTCAGACTTAAGTATCTAAACTGCTCACTCAACCTACCCAAAACAAAACTGAAAGCTAAATTAAAAAAACAAGATGTTCCCCGCAATGTTGCTCTATACTCCAGAAGCACAGCTCTGTAGTGACATTCATCCTAATCCTGGTCCATCTAAACTGATCCTGAACACAAACTACATAACCAAGAACAACCCACTTCACAACTCAGCAAAAACCAACTAATGCCACATGCTGGTCAATCCAAAATGTATCTCAACAAACTCTTGCTAACAGTCCTGGCTTGAATCTACAACATCTGCAATAAGAAGCAGAATTCTATACTTGGATAAGAAACCACTACCCTTGATATATTAGCTATCACTGAAATTTGGTTAATGACAGACATTAAAGATGAAGATATTCTCCCACCAGGCTAAAATCTAACCAAAACTAATAGAATAAAGAAACAGTGTGGCAATGTCGCTCTTATCTATTCCAGTTCCCTAGAAGTTACATGCTACCCACATAATATTCCACATTTTATTATTTATTTATTTATTTATTTATTTTATTTATTTAAATTTGTTGACTGGGAGTGTCCGACTGGACGTAGGTCCATTTTCAGCGGAGGCCCGGGGAGAAAAGCTCCACAGTTGAAATAAACAGACGGTATTTACATTGGATTACATAGTGATTAACAATTTACATAGCAATTACTTACAACATATTTACAGATGAAGAACATAGTACAACAGTAGACAACTAGAATCTTTATCTGTGAAGTGCATACCAGACATTAACAAATGTTACAAGAAGAAGTTTGTGTTGTATAATAAGTACTGGCTTATGAGCATCTGAGCTTGCTATAATCAAGGTAGTTAGTGGAGTGGAAAGAAAGGTAGTGGTTGGATGGGGTGGATGATATTAGAGTGGGAGTTGCAAGGGCATAGCCAGCATGTTTTTAGTTGTGCTTTTAGTAAAGTTCTGAAGTGGGTGCATGATGGTATGGAGGTAATTTTAGCAAAAGCATAACATTTTAGCAAAGCTGATCTTCTCATCACATTATTTAGCCTCAATAAATACAAAAGTCTATGCATCATTGTTTTTCACATTCCCCCTGGGCAAACCACCACCACAGATGAATAGATCTTATCTTTGGTATCAACTACCATGCCCCATGAAACTGTTATCTAGGTAATCTAAATATTGACTGGTCAACTTTCAATATGAAATTCCTAAAAACACTAAAAAAAAATCTGTAGTTTTACATAACTCATTAACACCCAACAAGATATAACAAAGTAACAAAGCGTATATATTACACTGAATACTTACTTCTTCACCTACCAATTTTTCATTCGCAGATACCTTTCCAGATAGCACTAGTAATCATTGTTCAACATTTGCTAACAGATTAAGTACCCATGTGCCTACGCCTAATAAATACCTAATAAATGGCAAACAATCTATCAAGTTTTAATCCAAAAACTTTTGCATCCACATTACAAAGCTAAAATTCTTCCATTCTGTAAACATTCCCAATTGGTAATGCCATTGCAAGTCAATTCTGTGTTTTTCAGCATACTTAATGAATAGGCCCCATTTAGAAGAAAAAGAGTCAAAGCCAATCCTACCCTATGGCTAAACAAATCAACCAAATAAGTTGTGCACACTAGTGAAAAGTTTGGAAAACCTGGTCTAAACGCAAACCACAGCAAAACTTCTAAGCCTACAATTACCTCCATAACCTTGCCAAAACCAAAATTAAAGCTGACAAAAATGATACAATACCAAACTTCAGAATCTGTCATCCATGAAACATTTATCTGTGAAGAAAAAAAGACCAGCCCAGTACATCACCTCGTAGAACCCTATCAGAGATCTTTCAGCATTTTACTCCTAAGTCATTGACACTATAGCCATTCTAAAAAAATAATTAATGCACTAACTCAAATATCTCTCAACAAGCAAAAAAAAAAAAAAAAAAAAAAAAAAACACTCTGCCACCCTCACATTACAAGTCATGTCAACCTACATTACTCCAGACAACCTTCCCACAGAGTCTTTCAAACTGTCCACCAATACTATAGCCTACTCTGTATCCATATTAATAAATACATGCATCAGAGTCATGTGCCCCATCTCTTTGGAAAAAATCATACAGGCAACCACTACATGACAGTGGAAACTCCACTGATTTCTCAAACTTTTGGCCAGTTTCAATGCTGTCACCTTTGTCCAAATGCCTATAGAAATGTGTCAACAGACAACTTCTCCATCTCCTGTTTGACTGTCAGATTCTCATCCCTACTCAGCATGGTTTTTGCCCATCACAGAGTTCTATCACTCCCCTTCTCAACTTTGTCAACACCATTGCCCAAGTAAAAAACTATGAAAGACTGGTTTCTGCCTTTTTTTTTCAACAGCAAAGCCTTTAAGAATGTCTCTCATCCTAAAGTATTTCAACAGCTAGATTTTCTCAGTCTCTTACCCCATCCCTACAATGGTTCAACAGCTACCTATCAGATCAATAACAGTTTGTTAAATGGCAAAGTGCCCATTTAGCTTTACTAGCAGTCCCTACTGGGGTCTCCAAAGGATCTATTCCAGGTCCTCTGCATTTTAATGTTTTCATTAACATTCATTAACAATCTCCATACTGCATCTAAACATGCCTCCTTAATTCAATATGCTGATGCCTAGCTCTCACATGTTCTGTCAAAGCTATATCCCATCTTTAGTACATAACTCAGCAGTCTTTTACCTCCATGAATCCTGACTTGGTAACTCTAAGCTCCTACTAAATCCAAAGAAAACAAAACAAAAAATCTGGACAGGTCTGCCCTATTACCTCATAAATAACACAAATATAGAAACTGCCTCATACACAAAGCTGTTAAGGGTCATTATAGATGACAACTTGAAATTCAGCTTTCATATACATCAGGCCATCAAAAAGACCCAGCAGAAACTTGGAACACTTTGTAAAATCAAAAGCTCCCTCACTGACATCTCAAAAAAAACTTCCCTTTCCAATGACCCTCTGATCTTGACAAATCTACAGACCACACTTATAGCTAAACTAGAACAATGCTACAATAAAGTGGCAAAGTTTGCAACAAGTCTGCCTTATATGTCAAACCACTGTTTTGCCATAAAACAATCAAACTGGCTTGAACTGCCTTCAGTACTTCATTTAATCTCATCTAATTCTATCTCACAATACAGTAAACAGTCCACAAAATGCCCAACCCTAACAGGAATCATTCAGCATTATGAACAATTAAGACTATTACATTCATAAGACAAACTTCTTAACAGTAACAAGTCCAATAAATCAACAGGATATACCCTATACTCAACTTGCATCCCTAAAGTATGGAATTCAGTCCCACTCTCACTCAGGTTACCTAATAACCTGCTCACCTTCAAAACTAATGTTAAGACACACCTACTGGATTTTTGGCTTTATTCTTGCTCAAACCATGGGTAACACCTTACAACTTAAATATAATTCCTAATCCTGACTAATACCTGGTAACTTAACTGGCAATGTCTGTCATGTATGTTTTGACTTGTATGGTTCTATTAAACTACCTGTAATTATTGTACACATCCCTACTCCACTCTGATATCTCTTTTTTTTTTTCTTAAATGTATTTATGTGTATTATTTATTTTGTTTGGGTATATGTCCATAGGGGAATTGTGCGGTAGTTATGGACCTTAGGGTTAGGGAGGGGTTAAAGATAGTGCATAGATAGTTGTGTATATGCTGTTTAGTGTAGGGTTAGAAGTTGAGTTTTGGTGCTTTACTTTAGGGTTAGGAATAGGGTTTGGTTAGTGTATGTATGTGGTTTATTTATTTTGTTTGGGTAGGTAGTATGTAGCGGGTGGTGGGGTTGACCGACTATGAACGTTCAATATTTTGAATTTCGTGGTTTAGTGCATTCGGTATTTTCGCGGTTCGAGTAATATATGTCACTGTTTTGGTATTCGATGTAATGGATTTTTGTTGATTTAATATAGACCCATTTTATACAGGGGTATCCTTATGAGGACCCTTTTTGTTTCTTTAAAAGAGTGGCAATGGGAAGATAGGAAATATTGTAAATGGGGAGATATAACAATGAAGGAAACACAGAAGGAACACATCAAGAGAGTTGTGATGGAGGACATGAGAGAGGAAGAGTACTACATTTTTGTTGGGGATAGACCCCCCCCCCTATTTTTTCAGATTTCTTTATGTAACAGAGTTGTTTGGATAGGAAGTGCGTAACGGGGCGTAGGAGAATGGATTAAGGAAGCATGGGGGGAAAGGAGTTGGGCACAAGAGTGTAAACATTCCACAGGACCTCAAACATTTCCACTGCTTGTTGGCATTGATTTAGAGGACCCCAATGTTGACGGGTGGAGGTCTGTGGTGACATGAAGGTTGGCACTGACTGAGGCATTGAGACTTGTACCCACTGAAGAGCATTCTGGACTGGCTGAAGATGTCTCTCTACTACCTGCTCCATCACATGCATGACTGAGTCCAAAAGACCACAGTCTGTGATTCTCACCAGGGTGTCTATAGGACTGTTGCCACTGACCCAGCCTGTGAGAACATCCCTGGGCAGGCAGAGAATAAATACTCCCTGACCTGAGAGGAACATGGTTGGACTGCTCCCATACCGCTCAACTCTCCAGATTTTTGCTGAATGTCCAGATTTTTGTCTCATAATTTTGGTATATTCCTCATAAAATTTGTGGTTTTCTGGAAAATCACTAGGATGATCTGAGGACTGAAGTCACTAAATAATGACATACATTTCAGTTTTATACTTCAAATCCTTCTGAAATGTATGTTAACACAAATCTCATTACTCCTAGCAACTTTCTAAGTTTATAAGAGCAATATTAAAAATCTGTCCCTATTTTTGGGCCTTTGTCCCCCATTTTGTCAGGCTTTGTCCATATTTCTTGCACTAAGAGGTTGAACGGTATGACTGCTCCTATGGATTATGGACCTGCAGAAAAATGAACTGAACTAGGAAAAAAGAAAGACAAAGTTATGCATAATTAAAACAAGAAAATGGAAGACAAACAAGAAACTGAGACATAAATTGATTCATAATGTCATTAATCAGTGCATCCTTTATTAACAGAGATGTCTTATATTTATTAAATCTTTATTTAAAAAAAAATCTGGGGAATGATACCAGAAACATGTGAACAATCAATATCTTGCTATCAAGTGGTAGTGCTATTTACATTTGCAGTTTGCTGATACTAATGAAATAAGCTGGTGTAATGTAAAAAATAGTAATAGATTTGAAACTTTTCTTGCTGCAGTTATGTTCTGAAAGCACTTTACTTCTTTTATTATCTTTGTGTTTGAATTACTTCTGCATTTATACTCACAAACTAAGTAAAACAGAAAAAACATCCTTTATTATTTAACATTTTTTTGAAACTGAAATATTTGTTCTTTGCATACTCACAAGCACCCTCAGTCAGTCTCTTCAGTCATCTTTCCTCCTGTGTTTTGTTGTATGCAATCTCCTCTTCTGCTGCATAAAAACATAGAGGTGTGTTTGAATCTTTCTTACATGATTAAGTTCATTAATCAGCAAAGCACTGTGTTTATTATTGTGCTTTCTTAATGTGTGTGCATATTTCTATACACATTTCGAGTGAGTCTTGAGATTTTCATAAATTCATTGTACTTAATCTGTTCCAAAAAATAAATATTTCTGTATATACACGCAGACACACACATACACACACACACGCACACACACACACACACACACACACACATATATATATATATATATATATATATATATATATATAGATATATGTATACATATGTGTGTGTATGTGTAGATGTATATATATATATATATATATATATATATATATATATATAGGTCTACTTCTTTTCAGCAAAAGTACATTTTACCGAACATCAAAAAGCTGACTACACTTCAACAAAAATACATTATAGCAAACTGCACTTAACTAAACTAATATACATTGCAAACACATTTTTGCAATGGTATGGGCATACTCAGAGATGGAGTGGACACTGGCAAATACCCATGTTAGCACCACATACAGACAGCCATTCATGAAGGTCAGTTTGACATCCATTACATATCTACACAAAGAGAATGACTGTTCCAGTTAAATAAATTGCATGTAACACTTAATATTAACAGGTGAACCCTCCACTTCTGTACATCATGACATTGAAGAGAGTATGCATGGTAAGTGTCCACCACACCTCATTACAAAGCATACAGTAGTGTACTCCTGTGTCTGAATAGTAATGTAAGTGATTTAATTCATCATTGGGTCAGCAGTAGAAATGATTATACTACTACTATTCCAGTAAATTTGGAAGACATCAGGAGTGAAATGACATGATGATGATTATGATGATGATGATGATGATAACAGAGTTATACTTATGAGATAGCCTGAGGAAAATGGCACACAGTCACCAACTTTAATGGCAGGATCACACAGTCTACAGCAGGTACATAACACTGAAGGAAATTAAACTGGGTCACAAAGTCAGGTAGATGGGGACATAACACTATAGGCTGTACATGGAAAACCAATGCACCTCAGCACCAATGTCCCCACAGCCACAGAAGCATCTTCTAGATAGCAATGCAAACTCAGAAGTGACATTGTCCACTCTGACACCTGTTCAGAAGGATGCTGGGCACAAGCACATGCCACAGCTACCTCAAGAAACACATAAAGCATTAGCTGCCCAGCAGCAAATGTTCTGTGACATTGCTCAGACTCAGAGAACTGCCACAGAGAGTCAGCTAGAAATATTCAGAGTACTGCAGGGTATAAGTGATAATTTACAACACTCTATGCAAATGTTAAAGTGTAGGGATAATACCAAGGTCACAGTCATGGGCAGTCCAGTGGTGCACACAGCAGCCATCTCCATCTCTGTGTGTACACTACTCAGGACCTACCAGACTTAAATCGAAGTCAGTGATGGACATGGATGAGTACAGGAACAGGGTATTTTACAGACATACAGGGGCATAGCACATCACACAACAAATATTTCTCAACAAAGTAGTAGAAACACCAGGGCTGAACAAACTGAACAAAATCCATTCAAGCCATGTGAACGTTCATGTATATGTAGCAGAATCTCTCATTTGAGGTTATGGTCCTTCAACAATATGAGATCGCTATCTGTAGGATCACCTGCATCAAGTACATCATATCAACACAGCAAGTCACCATCCAGCTCACATGACAGCCCCATCCTCCAGTTCATATGTACCATCACCCATCCTGTGGTGAGTATAGTGACTGTGCATACCTTAGTATCCACAATGATAGAAAGGCTGTGTATCCCCTTAATACCCATGTGGGGACCATATATGCTCAACTATGACCCTTGCAATATCCCTGTCCACTCTAAATCTATCAAGTATTTTCCTAAATATCAAAATTATAATGCATAAGTCTTTGTCTACATCTCTGCCTTTTTGGCTGATGAGTGCCACTGGGCACAAGTGATTTTGGCTCTGCCAAGACAAGCAGCTCACAGCAGGAAATAGCAAAGCAGCAGGAAAAAGCATCTTTGCCCATTGCAAAGTAGATAGAAAAGGAGCAATTCCACCTTTTATAACATATTTGCAGATGACATGGAAACTAGTCAAGTTATGGCCAGGATTCGTAAATAAGCAGTAAGACAAGTTATTAAAATAAGTCTTGCATAATTTCTCATTACCATCTCATTATTGCTCATTAGCATACATTTATTCACAGCCATTTCACATAGGCATTGGTGACCCTATGAAACACGACTTTCCTGCGTTTATGAGCGAAAAGTACCACTTGCCTTAATGCGTTCACATGATTTTGAATACCATCCTTAGCGTCTTCTCAATTAATCTCTATCACTAGTAGAAAATAACAGAAATATAATATTATCTATTCCACCACCACTTTTTCATGTAACTACAATGTGTAATTATTACTGAATCTTCTGCTTCCTCTCTGCTGTATTATACTATACCTTCCTAAGCTTCGCTAGCTACGTTCTCCAACCTACTAATAAATTCAGCTTTCGTATTTTTAATCTCTCTCCACCTGCATAAATCTTGGCTTTTCTGTCCATCCCTATAGATCTTGTATAATTATTTTTCACTGTGTATTTGTAAATTATGAGGTCTTGATTCTATACAATTTTTGTATGTGGATTGTAACTGGGTATTTAGTGTCATTCATATTATATTTGTAGCCTCTGTGGACCTTTTCTCCCTGAGCCTCTGATGAAAAGGGTTTTTTTTCTGCTCAGTCAGCCTTCATGATAAATCTTCTTCTTCTTTCGGTTTTTCCCGGTTAGGGGACGCCACAGCGGATCATCTGTCCGCTCATGATTGGCAGTGGAGTTTTACAGTGTCGAGTTGCCAGCCCAGCGCCCAACCTTCCACAGAAGGCACACACACGCACACACTCACACCTAGGGCCAATTTAGAGTGTCCAATCCACCTACTGCATGTCTTTGGGATGTGGGAAGAAATCGGAGCATCCGGAGGAAACCCACGTGACCAAGCCTTCATGATAAATAAATGCTAATAAATAAATAAATGTATTTCTGTGTGAGCATACCTGTGTCCATTTAAGTGTGTTAGTATGTGTGTGTGTGTGTGTGTGTGTGTGTGTGTGTGTGTGTGTGTGTGTGTGCGTGTGTGTGCATGTGTGTGCGTGCGTGTGTGTGTGTGTGTATGTATGTGTCTGTGTGTGTGTGTGTGTCTGTGTCTGTATCATTTTGTGCAGCTGTCTGTCTGTCTGTATGCATGTATGTTAGTATGGGTATAGAAAATGTGAGTGGGCTCTGAAACCGTATGTGCATAAATAGTTACTATGAGTCATGTGTGTGTATATTTGTGAGAGGTGGATGACCTCTGCCTGATATGGCCTGTGGCTGGTAAGGACTGGGAAATTGTGGGTTCAGAGCATACATGCACTGGAAGTGCATATGACTATCTGTATATGCATATGCATATGCATCTGTGTGTGTGTGTGTGTGTGTGTGTGTGTGTGTGTGTGTGTGTGTGTGTGTGTGTGTGTGTGTGTGTGTGTGTGTGTGTGTGCATGTGACTGTGTATGTATGTGTGTGTGTGTGTGTGTGTGTGTGTGTGTGTGTGTGTGTGTGTGTGTGTGTGTGTGTGTGTGTGTGTGTGCACCAGTGCCTGATTTCTTCTGCAGGTGAGGTATAGCTCTCTTCTCTAATTATCCTACCCCATTGTGTAGCAGCTAGAGTAAGTACAGGATGCCAGTGTTGTGTTCACATGTGTGCATGTGCACATATGTGTGTGAGTGCGTGTGTACATGTGTGTGTCTGTTACTGTCTACTGTTGTGGGTGTCTCTCTATGTAGGGAAGAGTGGTATGTGGCTGTGTGCATTTTGCTACATGCCTGTGCTACCTATTAGTGCAGGTTAGTGGGGTTTTGAAACACCAGGGTATTATTTTTACTCTCATAATGCTAACATCATAGCTACATTTCTAAATCTAAATATAAAAGTGTTTTTATAATTCTAAGTCCAAAGTTCCTAAAAATGCTAATTCAGCATCACAGCTCCTGAAAAATGCATAATACCTAAACAATAATACTAAAAGTTAACACATTTGTTCGCTGGTAGGTAGGCTGGTATGGAAACTCTTTTTCAGCCACTGCCATGAATAGCGGCTGATAAAAACAAGTGAAACAAACAGAGATCATGTAATACATTGAGGACAGCAAAACTGTATAAAGTATAGTCAGTAATATGAATCAATAAGGATAAAATTAATTCACCATAAAAAGGGGATATTAAAGTGCACATAGTGGCTCATAACCAACTTTACAGTGTAGTATAATTTTACATGCCCATATACACAACAGGTGGATAATATGCTTGAGGATTTCAAATGCATGGCATCTTGGGAATAACTGAAATTTAAGAACACGCTTTTCCTCTTAATTAGTACTAGAGAGAGAGAGAGACAGAGACAGAGAGACAGAGAGTATATGAAGCAAAAGTGTAATACTTATGATGAGTGCATACTGATAGCTACCTATGTGTCATGCAAATGACCTTTCAGCCAGTTCAAAGCGTTACTACAATCTACTCAGTTTGATTGTTTACCTAAAAAGAGTCACCAGAGCTTTTTTACAACTACCATCTTCATGTTACAATGACTTTTCCATGTTTATGTATATGAAATTTGATATCACCACATGCTTGCTATTAAACATGGTTTTAGGTAGCAACTTAATGCAATAATGTATTCAGAACTAGTGTAAAAATGTGGCTCCTTTTGAGAACTACACCAAACATTTTAAGAACTTCAGCATCCTTGTTCAGACTAAATCACTGGAACTTTACACTCAGGTGACCACTAGGGATTTCAGAACTTCCTTGCCCAGGCAACTTTCTTTTTATTTCATATGGAGAAAGTGACATCTGATCCATAAATACAGCAACCAAAATTTCTGTCAAATTACAAAACACAAGTTCAACATGTCCCATAGTAACGATATTAGTTATATTGAGTGGATCATCAGTATTCTGTCTCTGTCTCAGTCTCTCTCTGTCTCTGTTAGCATATACTAAGGGATAGCAAGTGATAAAGTGACAAATAAAGGAGTTTATGATCTAGCAATTGGGAACATATGGGATAATTAATTATCTTAACAACTCTAAAATGATGCTTAAAGTATTTAAATATTTATTGATATGCTTTTATGAGCTATATGGCAAATGAAAGATAATGTGTTTAATCATAAGTGACACCTCATGATTTTTGTTTTAACTCCCAAAAGATTATTTTTTGGGAGAGTGTCCCTTGCTAAGCTAATGTTTAATGCAAGTATATTCAAATTCAGATACCAAGTTAAAGGCATAACTTGTAAATAAAGTTAGTTTGACAAATGCAGTTAGTTTTATGACTAGGTCTTATATAATTCTGAAAATATGAACTGTAGGTTTTGTGGATATTCTGGAGACCTTCCAAAAAATAATTTTTTACAGGATGTAAATGAAGGGCTACTCTAGGAACATGAAAATATAAGGAAGTCTGCTTGGTAGTTTGTTTTCTAATTTATTAATTCATTTATTCATTCATTCATTCATTCATTCATTCATTCATGCATTCATTCTCTGATTACCTGTATAAGCCAGGTGAGATTGGGGGGCAGCTGACACCTATCCCTACACGAAACATGACAGAGAGAAATTAATTCTGAATACAAGCCCATTACGGGGTACACAGAGAGACACATAGAAATGCACATACAGACACATACACACACACTCACTCTCACAAGGCACTCTATAACATGACTTTGGGATTTGAAAAGAAATGGGGGCGACCAACCGACGTAGTGTCACAATGCAAAAAAACAGTTATCCAATCAGTGATCTATTTTCTTTGTTGCTGACACTGGAACCATACACAAGCATTCAAAGTACTGCACTTTAATAGATCACAAAATGGCAAAATAGCAGAAAGGCAGTTAACAGCTCATTCTCACTTCTTCAACTGGCTCACCAGACTCAAAGCATTATGGGTAAAGGCACTTCTTAAAGACAGCGAGCTATTTTACAGATACATAAATATATACATACATGTTTAAAGCTATACAAACTTTTTATTATCATATCTACCCCCAAGGACAGAGATGCCTTCTTAAAACCTGGTACACAGTGGTTTAATTTTTGATGCGCATATTTACTATTCTCGAATGCAATACAGATAGTGAACAAACAGATTTCAAAACTTTTTGCACACTTTTGACAGACAATAATTTCTCAGAAGTTGCATTTTAGGTAATTAAGCAAATTCTCAACAGTAAGCCACAATTATATCTATATTCAAGAAAGGAAATCTGTCACCGATCTGTCCTTTGGGTATGGTTATACATAAGGAAGCATTTGAGTAGTCAGACTTCTCAATCACTTTGAGTAACTCTGACTGGAAAAGAACCTATAGAAGAAAATGAATAAAATGAAGAATGAAAACATTTCATTTTTTGTCCCGGGCCTACCGCTGGAACAGTCAGGACAGCATTAGAAACAGTCGTATTTGGCTATATGACATTCAAGTCTGGGACTTGTATCTCTTCTGAATACATTTTGTATTCAGGATTTTCACATTTATCTCAGATAGCATCAGGAGAGCCTTTAAAGGAATTGGAACACTCTGACTGGCTAAGAATCTTTTCATTCATGACTTGAATACCTGAGTATGGCTCTGATATATGAGGCTCACACTGATACTCTTCTGGATTGGCCTGGATATATCTACAGTTACATCTCATTATAATGCCATCATTGGTTTGCACTTTTTTTGTTTGTTTGTTTTTGTTGTTGTTTTTTGTTTTGTTTTACAACACCATTTCTCTCGCATTTTTTTCTCTCTCCCACAAGATTAAGGTACACTAGTTGACCTGGTTGAAAGACAGAGAGAGTTTGTGTAAAAAAAACTGCCTGCTGTAAAACATTTAGAAGAGCCCTGGGCACTTAGTTAATTTCTCCTAATGGATTGAAAAACAATGACTGTTTCCAGTTCGAGTCTGTATTCTAGCATACCTGTGCTATAATCTTAGTCCTGATTGATCTCCAAAAATTTGCTGTGCATAGTTTACTCTTGAGGCAATGTATAGATTAGCATGGTAAAACAGAAACTAAAAATATAACATGAATCTATAATGAATGACATTAAATGCACAGTTACAATGGTAATACATGTACAAAAATTCTTTAGAACCAAGATTTCAAGTTTTACAAATAATAAACATAACAAAAGAATCATACACAAATTATAGTGATGGACAGAAAGGTCGAAAATTGCTCAGGTGGAGAGAGATTGAAAAATGAATGTTGATTTCATTAGTAGGTTGGATTATACAAAGGTAGGGAGATTTGTGGGGATATAGTATTGTATAGTACATCAGAGAGAAAGTAGGAGATTTGGTAGTGATTAGGTATCATGGTATGGTGGTAGCATTGTTACCTCACAGCAAGAGGTTCTCCCGTTCGATTCTCGGTTGGGCTTGGGACCGCCTTCTGTGTGGAGTCTGCATGCCCTCCCCATGGTTGGGTAGCATTCGAAAGACATGCGTACATAAATGGGCATCCCTTCGTTGAAGGTTGGGATTCGAGCTGGCACCTCGGCTTTTCATAAAAATCTACTGCCAATCATTAGCAGACCGGAGTTCCAGTCTGGCGACCCCTTACCGGGAAAAGCCGAAAGACAAACATCAAAAACTTACATGAAAAAAGTTAGAAGAATGCATAGTATTATATTTGTGCTATTTCCTGCTAATGAGTGAGAAGAATATCAAAGAGTGATAAGAAATTAATTAAGGGTAAAAAAGAAAGTGAAAGATGAAGTGTAGGCCCAGAGAAGTGCTATGGAATCTTTTACATCCACCTGAGCCACCAACAGCAGATGGAACTGTGGCTCAACATCTCAAACAATGGACAGCACTCAGGAGTGTTGCACCTGATTTATGCTGCACTGCAGTGTTAGTATTGAGAAATTAATCCAACTAGTTTGCTATGAGAATAGAACCCACAGCCTTCTGATCTTCCAGCACAAAAAGACAAGTTTGCTACTTGCTCAGCCACTCACATTACGATTTGTGATTTTCAAATTTTAGATTTAATTTGCTAAACATTTGATTTTCTCTGTCATGGCAGAGCTTTTAACTCTGCTATGGCTTTGACCTTGCTTGAATCTATTCTGATTCCACAAGCACTTATGCTATTTTTTCAGAATATTGAATCTCAGACTCCTGTTCCCATTCATCTCTATTCAGCTCCAGACCTGGGTTTTTAAGGGTAGGGGCACTGCCTCCAATCTGACATTATGTGTTTCTTTATCAGAACTAAACATTAGCGTACCATCCATGACAACACCACCTGCATGCCCTGCCAACAAATTGCCTATCTCATGTTGGAATATTCCTAGTGCTGAAGTTATATCTGATGAAAGTGTTTTTGAAACAAAACATTCTAACTGAAATAATGAAAGCTATTACCTTATGGTTATCTTTATTTGATGGTATTTGTTAAAACACTCAAAGTATCTAATGTGAAGAATACTGCAGCATCAAGCAGCTTAGGTGCAATATCCTCTGAGATAGGTAGTATGAACCTCTCTTACAACATTATTTAACTTTATCAGGTCAATATATATTATAGGTTCATAGGTTCATAGGTTCATACTAGGCTATCTGCCCTAGGGCATTTATAAGCCTAGCCAGAGTACGTTTGGCTTTCGCCACCCATTTTAAATTAATTTTGCTATGCCCTTTTTCGAGGTTAGTATACTGTGCCTCTGTCTAACAGTGACACAGAAGTGATACCCGGGGTAAACCTACGATCTCCCATCCACTCATCAAGATTCCTCTTGAAGAGAGTCAATGAGGGACTCTGCCTAACCTGGACTGGGATTTTATTCCAGAGTGAAGGGAGCCTCTGGGTTATGAATCTGTCCCTCCAGCATGTCCTATTTATTTCAGTGCTGAGGTTCAAGTCTCTCGAGCATGTAGCTCGATGGGATTTGTATTTTTTGAGGTGCAGCATGTCCCTTAATTCCAGGTTGGACATGGCCTTATACGTCAGGCACAGGTCACCTCTGAGCAGGCGGTATGCAACTGAGTAGAGCTGGAGTTTCTTTAACCGGGCAGCATATGGCATCTGTTTGAGCCCTTTGATCCTCTTGGTGAGGTACTTTTGGGGTCTTTCCAGTTGCTGCAGGTGTTTGGTAAGGTACATCCCAAAAGGAGCATTGTACTCAATTATGGGCCTGATGAGGGATGAGTAAAGAGGCACGATGACCTCCCCTAATCAAGATGTGAATCCCTTCATGATTAGGTGGGCTATATAAAATGTTTTTCTAACCACTTTGGCCACGTGGTTGTCAAACGAGAGATTGATATCAACTTGGGTCCCCAGGTCCCTAATTACTTCTTCTGTACTTAATGGATTACCACCTATGTGGTAATTTGTGGGCACTTTGTTTTTGCCAAAGGGGATGACTATACACTTTTTGGCGTTTAGCTTGAGGCCATGGCTCTGGCACCAGTTGTCTGTTTCTATGAGGCCCTTTTGGAGGATGCTTGTGTCGGCTGGAGAGTCGATTATGGCGCCCAGTTTGCAGTCATCTGCGAACTTGGTCAGCCACAGTCCTTCCGTGTTGGCCTGTACCACCGAGAAATATATACCTTGTGGGACGCCACTTGTAACTGGTTTGGAGTCTGACATGCTCCAGCAATTCTAACTATGTCGGTTCTGTCCTTGAGCCAGTTTGCAACCCATCTAATGACATAGGGGTTTATATTTAAGCTGGTGAGCTTATCTATAATGCCCGAGTGGGGTGTTGTATCGAAGGCTTTTGCGAGGTCCAGATAGGCTGTGTGGACCACCTTCCCTTCGTCAATGGCCTTGGTGACTGTTTCAAAGAAGTCAACCAGGTTTAAGAGGCAGGATCTGCCCTTAACAAAGCCAAACTGGGTAGGATCCAGTGTCTGTAGGTCCCCAATATCTTTATTTATGAGGTCCATGATGATCCTTATCATAGCTTTGCAGACCAAGCTAGTCAGGCTTATGGGGCGATAGTTTCCAGGGTCCGTTGAGGCACCACCTTAGTGGAGAGGGACCACTGTTGCTGTACGCCACTCTTTGGGTACATATCCTGTAGTAAGGCTGAGATTGAACAGTAGTTTTATGTTTGGGTTTAGCTCTTCTTGGAGTTCATGTAGGATGCAGCCTGGGACACCATCTGGTCCCATTGATGCTGTGTTTTTTGCTTTGGAGAGGGCGGCTCCCACCTGAGCATCTGAGATGTCAGGGGGGCAGCACTCTGCAGGGATAGATATTTGCCCTTTTGGTGGGGGGGGAGAAGTTTGCGCTGAACCTGTCAGCTAGGATGTTGGCAATGCCTGTGGGATCAGTGTATTTTTTGTCATTTTGGACTAATTCTGAACATATCTGGGAATTCCCACCCAGGTTCCTAACATAACTAAAGAAAGCCTTGTGATTATCCTTAGTGTCCTGTGCAATTTTTCTCTCGAAGCTGGCCTTTGACGATTTTATGAGTGCCCTTAGTTTTTTCCTAATACTGATCAGAGATGCCTTCCCTTTTTGGGATTTTGCTCTATCATGTAGTAGCTTCCTCCTTCTATTGTATAGTTTGTTTATGGCTGGGGTCCACCAGACAGGTCGTCTGCCTTTGGAGGATTGGGTCTTGGTTTTATTTGGGATTGCATGATCCATGCATTCCTGAAGGTGTTCATAGAATGCATTTATAAAGGATTCTGCGGTCTGGGCCATATTTTCCACAGGCCCGGGGGCTTTGAAGGATTCCACCTCAGTTTTGAGGAGTGTGAAATTTGCTTTAGAGAAGTTTTTCACTGTGGTTTTCTGGGCAGGGGGTGGGGTCGGGATGTGAATATCCAGTGAGATCAAGTTTATGGTCTGATCTTACCAGTGAGGGATGCACTTCTGGTCTGGAGCATAGAGTCCCCATATTGGTGATGATCAGGTCCAGTATGTTTTCCCCTCTTGTGGGAGTGGTAACAAGTTGTTCCATAGCATTTGAGTTTATGAATTCTAGGAACCTTTGGGCAAGGGTGTTGGAGCTAGAGTAATGCTCCCAATCTATGTTTGGGTAGTTGAAGTCACCCAATATAATGGTGTTTGGAGAGACCTTCATATTTTCCAGTGTTCTCAGGAAGGCCGAGTGGGGTTCCTGGGTTTGGGAGGGTGGTCTGTAGCAGGCTATAAACTGGAAGGCAGTTTTACCCACTGTTAGTTGCACATGGATAGTCTCTGATGCTTCGTGCTTTGCCACCAACCTGGAGGTGTGGGTATCTTTGATGAATATCGATACTCCCCCTCCTTTTGTGGTTCGGTCCAAGTTTTGGGGCCGAAAAGCATGGTATGAGGTATAACCTGGTAGTGCTGGGGTGCTCTCGGGAGTCCTGAACCAGGTTTCTGTTACTGCACAGATATCGATGTTCTCCATGCTATTATTACACTACCATTCTTTTTGATAGCTTTGACCATTGGTGTGCACCTTTCAGTTAGCTTGGTTACACATTTAAACATGCCAACAGCTTGCATATGTTGAAGTTCAGTCTCTGCTATGGAGAGTATTGGAAATGCTACTCTTCTGATTGTGGTCAAGGCATATTATACAGCTTCTGGCTTTAACTTTATCTTTACTAGCTCACAGTTAAGCAATCCAGCTTCACCAAATATACCCACATACTTTTTTGTTTTTTTCTGGCAATCAGCCTCAACTCATGTGCTACAGCTTTGCTGAGCAGATTATTTATGTATGGATCTTCCAGCACATGTCAAAAATTCATAATTCTTTCCCATCCATTTGCTAAGAATATACCAATGCAATTGAGTTTGCATTCAGGTTTACATATTTCTATTTCTGCTTCATGCAACTGTGGACATTTCAAAGTGCTTCTTAAAGTAATGCATCATCATAATAGAGAAATATCACCCCTGTATCAATTTTAAACCTTATCGAGGTTCCATAAATTCAGAGTTTGACTTCTCAGCCTCGTTTATTGTTTGGCATACTAGTCACTGAACTCGGAAAATCCTTTCTGAACCCTTTTTCAGTATTACTCCCAGCGGCTGATTCTTTTTCGTAGTTTTATAAATAAAGATCTTGTTGCATTTTTACTTCTGCCAGTACAGCACACTGTTTTGATTCAACATGTAAAGGGTTACAAATCATGCATTTATCAAACTTCTATTTACTCTGTTTCTTATGCAGAAACTTACTTTGGCCAGTATCATGAATTTTACTGAATTTGCTGTTTTCTTTGCACATTGCATCACACGTCATTCACTATATGCATATTAGCATTTTGTCTCTCTGTTACTGCTGCCTCTCCAGCAATCTAAACTGCTTTTTCCAAAGTTAAATTCACTTTTTACTGCAACTTTTAAGATATTTAGTTCAGTCACAGTTTTGTATATTTAGTTTGTTTGTCAAACCTACAACTATCACATGGTTCATATCAGCACCTGGCGAAAGCTTCATCAGACTCTACTTTAGGCTGAACACATACGAGAAAGCATGCCCTTTCACGAATATTATTTTTTGGCACAAAATATTCATTGAGCTTATTTATTAATGATTCATATGTGACACTCTGTTCCTCAGAAAAAACTAAACTGCACGTCTTCTATCTCTTTGCCCATAGCATAACATAATATGATTATCTGGATTTCTTCAATGTCATTATCCAGTTTGGTTACAACTACAGTTGTGTCAATCTCTGCTTCCATGTTAGCCAGGCAAGTTGAATGGTTTGGATGGGTAAACGTTGACCATTTTCAGTGAATCTTTGGTTATCTGGGGCTGTAGAGCTACTAATCAGCAAAATTACTTTATTTAAAGGTAAAACAGCTACTGTCCAGTAAAAATGGCTTACTCTGAGCTTGGTGGAATTTACTTGACTCTTTGGCATGGTTTTCTGGTCTGAATAGATTTTTTTCAGTCATTTTATATGAAAAGGATCCCGGTTCTGATACCATGTCAAAATGCATATAATAGCAGTTATTCAGTCATCTCTTTCTGTATTACTAATAATGACACTAAACACCAGACTTCAAAGTAAAACAGCAGCTTTAGCAGCCCACAAAATGATAACGTAGCAGAAAGGCAATTAATAGCTTCACATCACAAAGGCATAGTTATGGTGGGGAGAGGGGCAACTACCCTGAGGGCAAGGTTTCAGGGGGTACAATTGACATGACCAGCAGACAGGACTGAAGTGCCTCAGTGTCCCGTGTTTGTTATAAGCAGTGCCGGCATTCGGAAATGAGTGCCAATACTGCATTCTCTATCAGGGCTGAAGCACTTTAGCATTCTGTGTGTGGTAATTAGCCTGCAGCAAGTCAGTTGTTAAATTTGTAGTAAGTGATCTGCTGCAGTTTACCATTCACTCAGGGCAGAAGATTACTTTATTTTTGATTTATTTATTTTTGTTTTGTTTTTGTTCCTCAACATCAAGTACTTGGGGGGGGGGGGGGGTGACACCAGCTCAGAGATCTGTACAGAGTACCAGAAAATCTAGCTAAGGCTTTGTCATATCACTTCACCAATTGGCACACCAGACTTAAAGCATTGTGGGCATAAGCATATCTTAAAGCCACAGAGCTATGTTGCATATCTACAAATGTTTAAAGTCATGCACACTTCTCATCAGACAATCAAATATAGTAAAGATGTGCAAACTCCAAGCAGGAAGACAACTCAACCAAGAGTAACATTAGAATACTGACAGCTGTGAGGCAGCATTCCTAAATCCTGTACCAAGCAAAGGATGATAGCCCACTGATGCACAGACCTTCTTTTCCAAAGGTATCCCTGTGATATAGCATGCATGCATACATCAAGTATAGAAACCAAACCAACCAGGTAATGGTGCCAATAACACTTTTCATATATTTATTGAATTTTGTTGTAGTAAGATTAACAGTTACGCTCAGTAGTGATACATCAGACATCCAGCACAAAGCAATGCCACACAACTAGCAAATTCTGAGTTAGTAGGGTTGATAAAACACTATTTTGACAGTTAATTCAAGCAAATATCTGATGGCTAAACAGACAGGATTTGCCACATTATTACAAGTACACACACATCCACTGTCAACCACAATCATTTTGTACTGGTCTTAACAAGTTCAACTTCAAAGAATTTTACAGATACATTATTTCTTCATTCTTAAACTGGGTAGTAAAATGGTTTAAAGAACCTTTTCGGTCAAACCTGAGGTATAGTATAAGAAAAAATGGTCATATCTGTAGAAACAAGAACCTTTTCCTTATGCAATTTAAATAAAGCAAATTTACAATGCCAAATATATTGCAGTTTCTATTTACAATAAAAGACATTTAATAACAGAACAGGCTAAACATGCAGTAACAGAAACAAAATAATTATTAGGGTAACTGCTAATTTGGGGATTAGTTGAAACCTAAGAAAAAACAAGGAAGCTATCTGATTTAACAATATTAATTAACAACAACAGATAAGTGACTAGTAGGCAGGCTGAATACTGCAGAAGTGATAGCAAAATGTTAGGCTGCGCTGTTTTGAAGGGACAGATTTGCAGAAAGAAGGTTATGTAACAGATGAGGAGAGAGTACTTCTATAACTGCTGAAAGTAGGACAGCACTTGATTTCAGTGGGGAAAGAGTTTGGAATGGGACATTTCAGTGCAGAAATTGATTAATCTGAGTCAGTCTGAAGTCCATAGACCAGCCTGATTTGACCTGAAAAGGAAGGGTGAGAGATGAAAAGGAAGTTTGTTAGCTAGCAGAAGGTAAAAGTTCAGATTCAGAATTTTATAGATCACCATGGCAAATAAGAGAGTAGTTCTTTCTTTAACTGGTAGACATCTAGTATACTATAGAAGGTGACATATTTTATAAGCAGATTTAAGCTTCAGGGAACTTAGACTGAGCACTCTACATTTGTGTCAAGAGTACGGCAGGGATACAGAATGACTCCAAGATATTTGTTTCAGCCAGGGGCATCTTATAAATTGGACCAGTATATCCTGTAAAATAGTTTTTGTCATCAGAAAGTGTGTATACATTTGTGGCCACAAGCTGAATATACAGCAGTATGTCTTACACAGTAATGTTATTTTTTATTCAGCATACTTAAAAACAGGCAATCATTGCTCTTTAAAATATGGAGAAATGTCAGTGCAACAAATGATTAAGGAATGCAAAGCTAAGGGAATTTTGTTTGCAGGTTTGTCTAATTAAGACATGACAGCAGCCTTGTATATAGATGGAATGCATTCTACTGAAGCTGGAGACAAGTAGGCAGCAGCTACGGGTGCACAGTGTTCAGCAAATTAATTCTGTGCACCCCAGATGACCTTAAAATGATAACCGTACTGTAAAAAATTGCGCTGGTGGAATAGGAAACTTTCTTGGAGAAGCTGAGGGAACGAACTAGATTAATGTGCAATGAGAGCTGAGAGAGAAAGAGGTTGGACATGAAGAAAGTGAGAAGCATCATCAGCATGAGAAGGACATGCTGGCCTCTGTCAAAGGACATTAAGTAAGAGGGATGAAAGCCAAACCCCAGAGGCCAGTATAAGTAACAAACTGTTTCAGCTATATAAAGAAAGTGATGCCTTTTGGCAGTATTGCTTAGGTATTAGAAAGAACATGTAATCAGCATGAGATTAACCAGGGCAAGGGGTTATGTTTTATCTCCAGTGCTCATCGGCATGGCAAAATATACTCTCAGTAAAATGATGAGGACTGTTGTGATAATGTCGAAATCAAAATATTTTGCTTGAATGTTTTAAACTTACTCATAAAGTTTATAAAAATCAGAGAACATATAGGAAAGGCAAATCACAATGTAAATAGATATACTGCAGAAATAAGCACTTGCTTTCATAGGTGTGTGAGTAGATCTGAAGTCTTTACTTTTTTGAAATGCTAAGAAACGATATAAGGATAATAAGAGAAAAAGAACATAGTACTTTGAGAACATTATAATTTGTGTAGCAGATCAGGAGTGTAACACTGCAAAGGAAATGGGGGGAAAGGGTGACCTCTAGCCAGTCAAAGGTCCAAGTGTATAGGAAAGGGCGCCCACCAGTACACTTGGCTTTAAAGAAACTCAGTGGGAGTAGTCTAAACCTGCACAGTAGGTTTCAGAGGCAAATCAAGAAAATGCTAAAAATCTAATGTCTTTCGGCTTTTCCCGGTTAGGGGTCGCTACATCGGGACTCCGGTCCACTAATAATTGGCAGTGGATTTTTTTACAGTGCCGAGTTGCCAGCCTGACACCCAGTCTTCAAAGAAGGCACACCCATTCACGCACGCACCTACCTGCATGTCTTTAAACATCACTTAACCGTGAGGAGGACATGCAGACTCCACACAGAAGGCACTCCAGAGAATCGAACGGGAGAACCTCTTGCTGTGAGGCAACAATGCTAACCGCTGCACCACCATGGCTGTATAAATATCAAGAAAATCCTAATTCAGGTAAATAAGAAGATCTTCAATTAAAATGTTTCCACACCAACTAAATGGGGCACAGCAGTAGGTGGGAACAAAAACCACACAAGGGAACTATTAAAATTAGCAATATAGTAGTAGTAGGTTGTCCTGAAACTGAAGTTGTTCCTGATTATTATAAGGCTGTACCCTATCTTGGTAGAAGGTAAAGCAACTATTGCTAATATGGGTAATGTATTAGATATAACTATATTTAAGCCGGCAATTGTTAGAGAGAAACATTACCAGCCAGGACAGTTCAGTGAAGTTAAGTCCATAGGAGGACACATTTATATGGGTCATAATAAAAACAACAAAACGCCTATAGCAACCTTTACTTAAAACCTTCTAGCACAGTAGTGACACAGCCTTCAAAGGAAGATAATCACATAAAAAACAGACGCATTAAATACAGTAACAATAACATACACATTCCCCAAACAAATAATGTAAACCAATAAAAAGAAACAAAATCAATTAAAGACAATGAGTAATAAATATACTTTTAACATCTCTATCACGTTGTTCAACATTCTTATAATGATGTGCAATTTCAGTTTTCAAATGTTCACAACTACCATTGTGACATTCTAAAAAGTATGAAACTAATGCTTTTTTCAGTGGCCTTACACAGGTCCCAGGCTCAGACGGAGGAACCAGCAACAATAACAGGTACTCCACTCATCTGGAAAAGCACTGACTGAAGATGAAAAAAGTATGTTGTCCAAAGGACTTACTTTTGTACCAAGCTGCAGGAGTGAGGTACCGCAGGTACTGATAGGCCTTAAAATGTTTGTGAGGAAGATCAACTTAAGGGTACAGTTTCATGGCAAAATTAATGGCATTGAAAATAAGCCTATTGATGAACTATAAAAAGGCCTAGCAGCTATTGTCCCCACTACATCAAACATTAGCTGCTTTTGAAGTGAAATGTGAGATGGATATCAGGAAACTACTTAAAAAACCTCCTAAGAAAAAACTTTATAACTTAACACAGGGAGAAAGAAAAGCATTGATCGAGAAAGGCAATGATAAATCCAGGCGCGTAATGAAGGAAGACAAGGGAGGAGGTATACTTATGACTGGTACCACTAGCTACAACCAAAATATAGAGAACAAAGGATAACAGATTTTCTAAGTTATTTACAATGGATGACAAAAAAAGAGCATATGATTTACGGAACACTAATCTCACCACATTATGGGAAGAAAAACTTATTACTGAAAATCTTTATAATTATTACGGAGCCCATGCCCACGTTTACCTTACTTTTTTGGAATACCAAAGCCACACAAGAACAGAGGAGACCCACCTTATAGACCAGTGGTAGCAAGTGGAGGTTCCCTTACTAAAGCCACAGCCATTTACCTTGATTACTTGCTGAAACCTTTACGAGAAAAGAATACGTCATACATAAGAGATTAAATGGATTTTTTGAGGAAAATAAAAACATTACAGTGGAAGCTGACAGTATTTTATTAACTATCAATGTGGAATCTTTGTACACAGTGCTCCCTCACAATTACTGAATAACAGCAGCTATGGAATCTTTTAAGAAACATAATCAAGGTACACAGACACAACTGCAAAAGTTAAGCAAGCTCGTTAATCTTGTACTGGACTTTAATTTCTTTACTTTCAATGGCAAACACTACAAACAAAACACTGGTATAGCAACGAGGGCTGCCATGGCTTCCAACATAGCTAACATAGCCCTGGGCAAGTGGGAGGAGGACTTTGTGTTAAACAACACAGACTACATGTAGCATATCATGTAATTTACGTTATATTTATGACATCTTTATTGTGTGGAAAGGTGACACCTTGCAGCTTGGAGATTTTATCACTTACCTCAATCAAACAACCCCCTTCCTGAAGTTTATCTCTTCCCATAGCTATACTTCAACCACTTCCTTAGATATGCAAATCACCACTGATCTATTCAGAAATCCAACGAGGCTTAACTTATTACACCACAGTAAAAGTCTGCATCCTGCAAAAACCAAGTATAATGTGGTGAAGTAACAGGGCTATAGATTAGTTAGAATTACCACAGAGCTGGAACCATTTTTTGAGAAGCCTGAACAACTTAGAGAATGATTTTCTAATGAGAGGCTATGAAAGTCAGATGTTAAAAAGCATCCTGGAACCCATTATAGAACTGAAAATGACTGAAGAACCTTCACTCAACCTCCCCAGTGGGAAAATGTTAAGAAATTCCACAGAGAATAAAAAAAGCAAAAATAGCTGCATCCTGACATACACTTTGGGTTATCACAGTATCAAAAATGTTATTGAAGAAAACTGGACTATTGTCACAGGAAACCCTTTTCTGATTAACATCTTAGGTGAAGTCCCATCCTTTGTTTACAGGAAGGCCGGGAACATTAGAAGTTTTGTTGAATTTAAACCTAGACCATATGAGAGAAACACTAAAAGATGTGAAGCTAATTGTACATTTTGTATATTTATACAGAAAGGTGATTGTTTTTATTGCCCTTACTTAAAGAAAGTCATTAAGACCAGTGCATGGGGTGACTATAACACTACCAAAGTAATTTACAGGGCACAGTGCAATGAATGTGATGCATTTTATGTGGGCAAGACTGTAAATAAACGTAAGCGCTTTAAGTTCCAGATACTGGATCACATAGACATGGGTGATCTTGAAGGAGACATCTTGAATATGCTGGAGAAACGTGAACTCATGTGGGAATTAAAGCTGAACTCCTTTAGGAAGCTTGGACTAAACTATTACTGTTCACTTAAAAGTGTTCTGGAACTTAGAAAATTGCCACGTTATTTGTGACTAATTTTATTTTATTTTATTTTATTCTTCCAGTTGATTTTAAATACCATGTTAAATCAGTTTTAATTTGTGTATATTTTGTTTCCATCATCATACATTTTTCTTTCCCTTGTTCTTTTTTCCACTTTATTCAAAATGATGTTTAATAACAATACTAATTATACAAGAATATTTTTGTAGATAGTTTTTAGGGTTCTTGTATACAGACCTGAAGAAGTCTAGAAGGACAATAGGTTATAAAAATAGAATATGATTTTTACAGTGGATTTTTTAACATACAAAATATTTATGTATATATTTATATTTATATATATTTTTAGAGTGCCATATTGTCGAAGGTTTATATATTTCCAGTCATGTAGTACTGTATATTGTCTTGGATAAAATTGCAGACTTAATAATCTGGTTAAATAATAGGTGCCACATCATTATTAATTTTATTTACTTAAAGTACATAAGGGTTATATTATTATGACAGCTCCTAAGTAGGGCAGGACCAGCACGAATGTCACACTGATGGGGGAACAGATGTGAATTTCACATGTATACCAATAACACTTTGTTTTACAGCACAAAAACACTCCCTTGCCTGATAAAAAAGTATATATATATATATATATATATATATATATATATATATATATATATATATATAGTTAGAAAGCTTGTGAGGAAACTATCATTCTGTTATTTTTGTTTTACTTGGATCGCTTGTCTGTGTACTTAATAAAGGATTTTCGACTGGAAATGGACTGCTTACCCTGCTTGTATTACTTTCAAATACTTAGTAATTCTGTATAATATTTCAAATTATATATTTTTTATTATTTTTTTGACTTAGGATGAGTTTAAGTTTGCTACTTCTACTGCCAGTATCTGATCTGATTAATGTACAGTGATTAATTAGATATATATGGATTGAAAATCTTCCCCACAGAGATGTTTTTTACACTGTTTTTTTATATAAATGAAAACAAATCATATTGACATATTTTCAGTTGCAAACATTATACATCCCATATAATCTTCAATATAATCATCGTCAATTGAACAGAGCTTGTTCAAATCCTGTTTTCCCTTAAACCTCATTCCTGCTCCAAAACATTACTCTGCGTGTAGCATTCTCACAATTCCCATTTTTTCTATGTGATTTGGTCCTACCCTTTTCAAAAGATCCCTTTTCTAGTTCTTTTATCTATGTTACTCTAGTCACTACTTCTATTATGGTTGGTTTAGATGTTCATTTCCATTTTCTAGTAATTGCTTTTTTGCCAGCAACAGGAATTAAACTTGGCAAGGTCTTGCTATAACTAGGCAATTCTGATTCTGTATCACAGCTCCAAAAATCATTTCTCTAGTTACAACAATTTGCTCACCCAGTATTTCTGACACAGTAGTCTGCAATCATTTTTTAAAGTCTTCCAACTCATTAAACTTCCAAAAAATATGTTCCCAATTACGTCTTTCTTCCTAATCACACCTGCAACCTTTCCAATTTACCTGAGGAAAGCAAATCTTTGGAGTTTGCTTGGGGTGTAAAAATGCAAATACAAACACTTCCAAGCAAAAATCCTAAATCTTTTAGGCCTTGCTGCATATTTGGGAGCCATATATACAGTATATCCTCCAACTGTTTCTTTGTGAATTGCTTATGTAAGCTCTCTTCCCAATCCTTTCTAACCTTGTCTGATTGAGTCCTATACTTATTATGCAATATTTTATGTATCCTACTAATTATCCATTTTTAACAACAGCTGCTGTTCTACAGTGTACTAAAACTCTACCACAGCTGGTCTTTTAGTTATATTCCCCCATTCATTTCTCTTTGCCTTTACTCTGCTATCAATCTTTGATAGGGAATGTAATCTCTAGCCTGCTGTCCAAATGTATTCTTGAACTCTTCTCATTCTATTACCTTTTCTTTTCTAATTATTTGCTCCCAATACCTTGGTTCCTTTACCAATTTTCTCCAGTAAATTCCAGCCCCTCTTGCCTATTCTTTATACCCCCAATTGCAGTCATCCCTATTATCAGAATCTCCTTTCTCCATTCCCATGTTGGCTTAGCTCTTAGAATAATTTCTGCTCCTCTGTGAATATAATATTCTGTATGGTTATTACTGTTCTCCTTAAGGATCTGCATCCACAATCCCAGTCTGTCCTTATTTCTTGAGCTCCCCATCTCTGTTTCATTATCATCCCTTTCCACTTTCAATTATGGCTTTCTGCTTGTGCTATGTGTAGGAGCTTTAACTGTGTAGCTCTGAAATACCTCTCCAAATCAGGTAATTTCAAACCATTTTGTTCTAGGATCAGCTTGACTCTTGCCCTTTTCCCTCCCAGGTAAAATCCTTCCACTCTTTATTAATTGCTATCAGCAACTTCTCTGGTTGATAAAAATATGGCTGAGCTGTGTATAAAACTAAACAGACTAAAAACATTTTCACTGTCTGTGTCTTGCTACCCATATCCGTAAACAGAGCTTCCAGTTTATTAGTTTTTATATTTTCTTTTACTCTCTTCCCACATATCCTAGCTGCCATAACAGAATATTTTTAAACAATACTCCTAAGTAGTTCATTTTATCATGTCCTCATAAATATGGGTATTGTTAAACCAATTTGTGAGTGGGTACATAGTTTACAGATATCGCCTTTGTTTTACCTTCTTTAATTTTGTTTCCCAAAAAGATTTTAAACTGTCTCAGAATGTTCTACAACACTGAAATGTCCTTCTCTGGTTTTACAGGTAGAAAATAATATTGTCACCTGCGAATAAGCCGTTTCTTGGTTACCACAGCAATTACATCTTTGAATTTCTGAGTTCTTATTTTCTTAGCCAATGGTTGTAAATATAATGCAAATAACAAAGGGGAAAGAAGACACCACCCTGGTTCCTCTGTTCAAACCCAACTTATCAGAGTGAAACCCCACCACCACTTAAAATTTTGCCTCCCATCCCTCATATATCCTCCAAAATTAACTTTATTATTGTGTCAGGGAATGCAAATGTTTTCATTGCCCTCCACATAAAATCCCAGTTTACTCTGTTGAATGCTTTCTCTGCATCAAGACTCACCAACAACATTGGTATTTTCTTACATTCTGCTTCCCTCTGGATCATTGTTGTTCTATTAATGTTGTCAAAAGTTTGCCTTCCCTCCACAAAACCACATTGATCCATATCTATAAATTTTGGCATCACTTTTGTCATTATTTTAGCCATTACAGACATAAACACTTTATAATCATGCTTTAGAATTGAAATGGGCCTGTATGAAGCTGGATCTGATGGGTCTTTACCATCCTTAGGTATTATAACCACCACAACTTTCTTCCAGGATGTTGATGTTCCTCCTCTTAAAATAATGTTAATCAAAACCATCCAGATCGTTATCCATTTTTTCCCTCCTAGCTTCCATCTATTCCTGGAGACTTTCCTGTAGATTGGTTATACATCACCATTTTTAGCTCATCTCCTCCTACCCTAACTCTTAATAATTGAGCATCACCTACTTCTAATCTTGGCACATTTAATTCTTCCATAAACATTTCCATTTGTAATTTTTTCTTGATTTCCACATTTCTCTGCTTTATACAGATGTTCATAAAATTTCCAAAATATTTCTAATAGCTCTACAGGATTTTTGGTTATCTTCCTTGTTATAGGCTTCCTAAGCTTGGCAACCACCTTTTCTACTTTCTGTTGCCTGAGCCATTGTGCTAAAAGCTTTGGTCCACTGGAGTTATTATCAAAAAACAGTTGTTGAACAGCAATTTTTTTAAACTCATGCATTTTATCGAAACGCAATATTCCGTTATTTTCTCTTTAGTCCTCTGTAGTTGCTCCTCTTACTGTTCTGTGAGATTCCCGCTATTCTGCAATACTTTAACCTTCCTCAGTCCCTATAAATAATTATTGTTACTTCTTAACCACATCTCTTTTCCTTTTATTTCTACCCTGTTTTTAAACTCTGCTTTCATTTTATCATACTCCTTAGCTATATTTTACATTTCTAACATTTTCCCCCGGATTTACTATTCCTCCATGCAGGACTAGCTTAGTCCTGCATGGAGGTGGCCATTTAGGAGCAGGACAGCAGCGCACCATGCATAGTAATGAGGCCTGAGCAAGAGTGTCTGAGAGCAGAGCTCTCAGAATATACACGCCCCCGCAATGAAGAACAGCAGAAAGGGGTAAGAAATGAGTGAGACCACTCATAGGTGTCCGCATATCCCCACCAACTGTCCTCCTCATGTACAACAGCAAAAGTATGCAGAAATAAAATGAACAAACCCATGTTATTTTTTTTTAAAAATCCGATAAAAGCTAACCATAGGTGTGCTGGCGTGCCCATCGCTTAGCTACGGTTAAGGCAGCTTAAATAGATGAAGAGGATAACACGGAAGATATATGAAATGAAGCAGCATAGCAATAGTGTAGTGGGCAGTGCATTTGCCTTATGAGCAGGCATTCCTGTTTCAAGTCCCACTGCAGCACATTCCATTTTCCATGGCAAAGCACGTTATGACTAATATTTTGTTGCATAACCCACTAAATAACATATATTTATCAACTGGAGTACTGCAGTAAATGCACATGTGAGGTGTCAGTGTCATAATGAATAAAGCACTAGTAAACAGGTGTAAGCACCAATAAGCAGTAGTAAGCATATTTAAGCACCGGTAAGTGAGCTTAAGCCCATTTGTGTGGGGGTAAGCAATGCGCACACAGGCTAAGCAATTCTGAAGCTAACTCTCTGTAAGCCTATGTAACCGGAGGTTAGCATTGCTTACCCTTGCGCCAACCTGCACAAACCCACTTACAGATGCTGAAAAGTGCCTTAATCACTCTGTATTCAATGGCCCTTGTTCTGCCCAGCAACAAAATAAACAGCCATGCAGGTTTCAAACCCAGGACCCTATACACCACAGTCACAGTAATTAACCACCAAGCCATCACAGAAGTGCAGAAGAATGAGGCATCAGCAAACATAGTAAAACCAAACTGAACCTGTGAAAGGAATCAGTATACAGACATATGTGCCTTAACCAACTACATAGCATAAATATGTGAACTGGAGTAAAGCAGTAAGCCCAGAAGTCAGGTGAAATTGTAATAGAGTGTTGAAGTCCGCAATAAAACACAAGGACCCCATACAGTGTACGTACACATGAATCATGGATACCAGGCATACATATAAAGTGTAATGAATAATAACTCAATGCCAAAAAGGAATTATAATGCAAAGTCTAATGTAAGCAATGCTAGACATTGCACAGGCCAGCTTAGGAGGTGTAAGTAATGTGTAGGCCAGCTAACTCAATGTGCCCAGTATTATACCCCTTTAAACAATGGCAACCCTAGGTAAGTAAGTTTGCTCATAGCCTAGCCTTTTCAAAACCAGCCAATTCTGGAAAAGTGCGGGAAACGGCTCTACCTAAACCCAAGAGGTGGGAATACATCTCATAACTGGTTGTAGCTTCCCCTTGCAGGCACAATGGCAGTAAGGGGAGAAGGTGTGCGCTTTGGGGCACAGCGCTGGTGCATCAAGGAGTCCAGAGTCATGGCAGAGCTCCTTGTCAAAGACCATGATCAGAGACTGCTGCAGGGCCAGTACCAGAGCTACCAATATAAGGCGGAGGCCTGGGACCGTCTCACCCATGACCTCATCAGAGCCACTGGCATACCCTGAACTGGTGAGCAGGTCAGGCATCACTATGCTGACCTGAAGCGGTGTAAGGGGTCCTCTTGGACCAGTGGATCCAAGAGGCTAGAGCGGTAGGGGATGTTCCAGTTATGTGTAAGTATCACCCCACTATGTGTGTAAAAATTGCCAGCTCAGGTATATCATGGATAGGTATGGCTAAATATTCCTCTTATGTCCTCCACAGCTGCAATGGAGTGGGCCGCGAATCAGTAGGCCCACGTCAGTCACCTGGTGAGGTTGCAACGTGAGACAGGTCAGTAATACTCATGCATTTACTGTCATAGGAAATAAAACTAAAAGTAGTAGTAGATCAATTGCCTGTATAAAACCTGTATTGTTCAAGCCAAGTACTGCATACACTGGAGAATATGGCAGGAAGAGTCTCATACAGTATGTATATAAACAAAAGCGTAACAACCTGACAATATAGGTCTAACTGTTGGACTGCATGTGTATACTCTGGTATCATATGGTAATGTAGATTTGCAATCATGTAATAGTGCTGCTGTTGAATGTGTAGGAATGCCTGTATATGACTGGTGTAATCCCCAGCGGCCATTTAGCACAACTGAGAGACACATAGACAGAAAACAGGAAAGATGCAGACAACAAAACCCAAATAGCACATGCAACTGAGATGTGAGCTGTTGTTTTGTTTAGCACACATAGCCATGGTTCGAATCCTGCCAGTGGTAGTAGTCTGCATACAGTATCATACCCCACAACTGTACAGATATCTCCAAAATGTCCAGTAAAGTGGCCCATATCTGTTGACTATCAACCTGTCCCCCTGGGAAATCAGTGGGATGACCCCAGATGTATAGGCAGCAAACAGGAAATACAACTGATTGACACACATCTATGAGAACAAAGCTGGCACACTAGCAACTCCCCAAAACCTTATGAGACTAAGAAACCATGTATGTCCCATTTACACCCCAACTTGTCAAGCTGTGGCCAGAGTTTGTACAGTAACAGAGTGAGATGTATGTGCATAATAGTAATGTGGAATCTGGTACTGTGTGTGGGAACATTCAGTTAGTGCTAACAAACATTTCTCCCACAGGTCTGCCAGATACCAACACTGTGCTTAGAAATACAAGAATGATACCCTGTACTGGTACTGTTTACATTGGTATTGTATGGCATTGCGACTGATGCAGTTGCTCTGAATAATGTGGTATTACACATCACTGTCGCCCACACTGTCCTACAAAATACTACTGTCTAGGATATCTGTATAAGACTGTTGTAATACAAGTCCAGAATGCAAAAGCACAGGGGATTAATAAGACAGAAAGCAGATAGGAGATATACAGCAATATCTATATAGCAGACACAACTGTGATGGACAGTGTTTAAGTTGTAGCAGACACATCCATGGTCTGAATCCTGGGAGTGGATGTAGGCTGCATACAGAATCATACCCCACAACTGCACAGATGAGGCCAGAATGTCCAGTATATGGGCCCATACCTGCTGCCTGTCCCCCTGTCCTCCTGGTAAGTCTGTGGGATGATCCCAGATGTTTAGCCAGCAAACAGGGAATACAAGTGATTGTCAAACATCTATGAGAACAAACCTGTCACTGTAGCAACCCCCGAAACTCTTAGGAGAGTAATATTTCATGTATGTCCTATCTACACTCCCATGTTGTCAAGCTGTGACCAGAGTGTGTACAGTAACAGAGTGAGATGTATGTGCACAATACTAATGTGTAATCTGGAAGTTTGTGTGGCAACAGTCAGGAAATGCTAACAAACATTGCTCCCACAGGTACATCAGATACGAACAATGAGCTGAGAAATAAAGACCATTATAAGCTGTACTGGTACTGTTCACTCTGGTATTGTAGGGAATTGTGAGTGTTGCAGTTTCTCTGAATAATAAAGTATCACTGATCACTGTCACCCACATGTTCTAAATAATATAACTGTGTAGGAAAGCATGTATATGTGTGTGTCAAGTCACTAAAGGTGGAAGAGGGCAATATTCTAGATATGTCCCGACACACCAGCATGTGGTCAACACATGGCCAGCGTCTGTGCAGAAAGAGTTGGATAGCTATGATCACAACATCAACCTGGAATCTGGGAGTATGTGTAGAAACAGTTAGTGTTAACAAACATTCCTTCCACAGGTATACCAGGTAAGAGGTGTATACTGCAGGTAAAACCAGTTAATGCGTAACAATGATGACAGCCATATCACTGTCCAAACTAAGGCTATAAGGTAGTGTAGTAAGACTTGTAAGGTACAGATAACAGCACTGACTAGGAAAGCAATGTGGACTATAGGGATATACTAGTTGTTAATTGACATCTTTCTCTCCCCCCCACCATATCTCCAACAATAATCAACATACCCACCGCAACTGGTATGTAATGACAACTATGTTCTGATAAGGTCTAATTGTTTGATAAATATTTTAATTGTTCCCATGCATGTGCTATATTGAATTATTCCAACATTGGTGGCATGGTGCCATCAGTGTACCTGCATGCTGTTCTTATTACCACTGTGGTCCCATATATGCATTTGTTCTGTTTGCTATGCAACTGTTCTGTATCTGGTGTCTGGGTTAATGGGAATATCTATGCATGCAGTTATACCTAACCCTGGAATGTGATGACTATTACTAACCCACATATGATGATGAAATCTAAACACTATAGCATGCTTAGGAAGGCCAGTCCCAGTGGACCCATCTGTCCCACCTCAGCTGGCTGTGGCTCCGGGCACCAGCATGTCTGGGGTCCAACACGGGAAATCCCTGTCCGTTGGTGCTGCACCACCTTCGGATGGAACCGCCTCAGGGGATGGGCCCCCCCCCCCTTGGTGCTGGCGCAGACATGCACCTGTCTACCGTTGCCCGGTCGGGGTCATGGTGTGTAGAGAGATTAACCAGCAGCTTGGTGATCTTCTACACCAGCTAGAGGGCCATGTTTCGCAACTAGAGTGTCAGTCTGGATCTGCAACTCAGCCCCCAGCACAGCCACCATCAGGGCTGTGAAGGTGCAGTGGTGACTGCCCATGGGACCTCAGTCCCACTGTTTCCACTAGGGGGCTCATGGGCTTCAGTTTTCCCAACACCCCTCCCCATCAAGGTGTTTACCCCCCATATGTGTCATATACTGGCCCTGTATGCATCTTGTTTGTCTTGTCTGTTAACCTACCCAGCCTACCTCCCCAAATATACCTACTACCCCTCCTCAATATCCCACTCTCACCTGAAAAAAAAAAAAGGGCAATCTGTTCCCACAAAAAAATCACGCCCCATACATAGCTGTTCATTTCACACACATGTCCACTGGCCACATGTAATCCGATCTAATTGGCATCACAACTTATTATCGTTGTCCTCACCCCCTCCCAGGGGTTTGAGTGCCCAAATCTACCTCTAAATTCAGTGTATATGCACAGCTGTTGCAGTAGATGAAATGGGCAGCTATGGACCTTCCTTACAGACCTTAGGGTTAGGGTTTTGGTTAAGGTTGTAGACAGTTGTGTATGTAAGGTTTAGTGTGGGTTTGTAAGGATTTTGGTGTGCTTGTGTTGTGTGTGTGCTTTTTGGACAGGGGATTTGTTTTGTTTGTTGATTGTCGGGATTATGGTGTGTCGGGCATGTGAGGTTTCGTGTTTGTGAACTTTCGTTTATGTGGTGTCGGTGATTTCATTGTCGGTGTTGTAGTGCGTCGGTGTTGTCAGGTAGACCCATGACTACACATACACACGCAGAGATATGTACAGTAAGATACATATGTAGAAGGTGCACACAATATGGAACAGCCACTATGCCTACAGTTGACACCTTAACAACTGGGCACTGTATGAGCCACCCATACAAATCACAGTTGTTGCCTGCAACATATACCCACAGAGATGTCATAGGATATAACACCACACACAGGTTTGCATAAATGGAAAAACTTTATTTGTGTACTATTACAGTTGTATATGCCATGTCATATTGCTGTTCAGACACTGACATCCATATAAACAGAGTAATGCAACTGTGAAACAGTTATACTAATACAGTAGTCTGGAAAGGTTTACAAATGTTGCTGTCCAGGCCGAGCCCTTCAAATAGTACAATAGTAAAGACAGACTGGGCCAAAGGATACCAAACAATCAGCAGTAAGTAATGCAGGTGTATAGTTCAGCAGCCTCTATTAACACTGTACACAATCACTAGGTGGTAAAGACCTCAGATGACACAATGGGATGTTACATAACAAGGCATAACTGACACCATCACAAGCACACTGACAAACAGTCTGTATGGCAGGTGGTAGTAGGCCTGCATTAACCCAATTTATGTAATTAATTTAAATATAGGTGAATTGTATGGTAATGTACATCCAGATACCTTAAGGCAGCTCACCCCTGATACCCCCACATGTTGTAACAGCCTAGGTTATGTATGGTGCATCCCTCCCAGGCTCAATAATACAGGGTCATATACCACTGTTACATACACTGGCCTCTGGGGTGCATAAGGACACACATGTATTGTGTAGGTGAAGCCCACACATATATGGCCCCAGCCCCACCGTATGTGTGGGGGATGCAACAGCAGTGGACTGATGGCAGGAATGCCAGCGTGATATACTCACAGCCCACTACATAGCAACCCCTGACAGCATGTCATATGTGCAAAGCTTGGTATGTAGGTGGAGGACAGAGGCTGGAACACAGGCCCATATGTGGAAAACTGTTGCCATACGCTAAGCAAGTCACTGGTGTTACAAGATAGTCTGCAACATACCCTTAGTCAAGGATTTGAGGTTAGAAACATAAATGAATGTAGCCATGTACTGATAACACTCAACACACACACTGCCAGTGAAATATCTGACACGGGCCCTGTGTGGTGGACAGATAAAACATGATAGGCACACCTCTGGCCATCAAGAGGATAGGTCCACAGTTGAGAGCTATGCAGACAGACTGCATTCTAGTATGTACACACAAACCCTGTAACACCAGTACTATACAAAGCATAACACAACTCTACTCACACTCTGTCTGTAGTTCTGGAACCTCCTACAAATATGTAGCTGGCCTGAGTGTGCAGGATCTTCTGTAAGAGGTATTGTTACCTGCTGTCTGTAATGCTGTCTGTGCATGGGGGTGTCAGGTGTGTATGGCAGGTATATTTGTAGACTATTGCTACTGTAATAGGGATTTTCTTCACAGACATGGTGTGTGTGGGAGGTCATATCTGCTTTTAAAATGTGTGGCATTGGCTACTGATAGGCATCCTAAGGACATCATAGTACAGTACTGCTGCTAGCACGTAATGTTCCTGTGGACTACAGTAGAGATATTGGCTAATATATCTGGACATTCTGACACACTCTGGACAGTCCAGAGGTGTACACTGAACCCCCTTAGTGTAAGACATGTTGACCAAGCCTGACAATGTGAATGCTAACTGCCATGTAGACGGGTATAACATGTAATGACTGGTATACATTTGCCCCCATAGGTTATGCATTCACACACCCCTGTCTGTCCTGACACATAATAACCACTGGTACTGATGTGCCATGGCCACATACTACCCACTAGATATTGACATACATCTGTATAGCATCCCACTGCTCTGTATAACATACATGACTGTTAAGAGAGGACCGGTAGCAGTACATCTGGCAAGTATCTGGACATGACATCTCACTGGGTATGTACACTAAGCTGCTAGACATGTAACAAAGCACTGTGCAGGCTACAGGCAGACTGGCTCAACATAGGCCTATATATCCTATTGGGGGATGCACATGTACCTGCCTATATAGCAGGCTCTACAGACATGTCACAGCACAGAGTACAATACATCAGTGTGAAAGTGCATAACCACAGCCAATGTGAACACACAGCCATAGCCACGTATGGTACATTAGCGTTATATTACAGTATATGGATTATTTGTTCAACACCATCCTCATATGTGCCACTCACACACTAACCCTACATATACTGGGCCACTACACAGTGTGGTCTGATGCTTGTCTGTGGTATGGGACATGTGTGTGTATGGCCCTTCAATCATGTAAGCCAATAGGGTAACATACAGTGAAGCAGCATGTAACATCAGATAGAACGGGACCAAGAACAATGACATCTACCACAGTCTGTACACAGGCCAGTGTACATATTATCAATACTCACAATGTTGACATTCACCTAACATACACAGACCTCAGTAGTGTACACACAACCACAGAATGTCCAGGTTATGTCATCAGATATAACCCCTATTATACATAACATGTGTAGCAGTCTGATATCTCACTGGCTTGTTATCAGTTATGATGTCACTAATTATGGTGTACAGCACATATGCACCTCTTACTGCATGACATATGTACAAAGGTTGACAGAGTTGTGGCTGGAGGCACCTACACAGGGCCAATATTGACATTTTGCTGTGATAACCTCATATATTTACTGATGTAACAAGGTTTGTTGCAACATATGTCCTGTGAGGGATATGACGTCAATAGCTCTCATGGCTGTCACCATCTAAGGACTGCAATCCTCACACTACCTTCTGTAGTCCACAGATAGGTGCTCTGTGGTAACACATGAAACAAAAGGGACCACACACTGCCCAGTCTGCAGATAACCCTACAGATGGGGTTCCCTCATAAACATAGCACTGACATGGCAGTTATTAAAACATGTAGGACAGCCATATGCACACACACCCTGTTAAACCAACATTACTCCAAATGCAGTATAGCGGCACTTACAGTCTGTAGTTAGGTCAAGCACATCCCCCGCCTGTGTGTTGCCCTATTTCCACAGTGTATGTTGTTATAGGTAAATCCCCAATCCATCTGAGATGTTATTTGACAAACAACAGAACAAGTTCCTGCTCATAGAGAATAAAAAGGCCCAACACCAACATGATGTTCCTAGATATTGGACTGTGTTTCCATGCAATTGGCAATGGGAATGTTGCCACAGCTGTTCCACATGCAATCAGCTAGAGAAGAGCTGCAATTCATGAAGTGGCCATCAGCTGATCATGAGCATCAATTAAAATACACATGCTGCTGCCTAAACAAAGCAGGTGTAGGTCTCTACATCCACCAGAGAGGGAGTGAGGGAGGCAGACAGAGCAAAGTAAAGTCATGGAGGGGTGGGAGAGTAAAACATATGCATGTTTGTGTCACACACCTACCAGCACAGGGTATCAAACCCCTGTCGACTATGTTGTGCTATCACATTTCTATGCAGTTATCAGATGCACCACATAGGTTACATGTTGAGGAGCCCTCAAAACATATATGAGATGGTGAGTGGCATCTGCAACAGGGATATGGTAGCTATATGGTAGGTGTAGTACACGTGCCTGTCCACATGAACAGGTGCCAGTATCAACACAGCCACACTCTCACAGGGACGCACACACATTGACACACATGGCAGAGCCAGGAATATAACTCATCACTAGTGAGATTTCCACAACACATTACAGTGCAGGTATCACATGCACAACAGGGGTCATACAGAAGTTATATGGGCAAAGGGTATGTGGAGGTATCTGACATTGGACAGCATGCTTCAGTATGCCAATGGGGATTGTAGTGAGTGTGAATGTGATCATACACATCATACAAACACACACACACACACACACACACACACACACACACACACACACACACACACACACACACTGTGCCAGTACTGACATGCATGGGTGCATTGCTTCACGGGTGTGTAGTGGTTGACTGTGCCAGACAGCTATACAAGGCTAGATGATGGGTATACCTTGGCATCAGCCCACATGACAATGGTCTACATTGTGGCTCAGGGGTGTAGTTTCTGGATTTGCCCACACAGGTGGGTATTGTATTCACCATCCAGTCACCTGGGTGACTATTGTGTGGGGCCAATGCTGTGGATTGCTTGCCATGTATGTGTTCCTTAGTCCATGACATGGACGGTGTCTGGGATATGCACACCTCCCACATGCATGTGCAGTGACATATGGAACTGTACCTGGGGTATCTGCCCCTTGTTGTGTACATAGATTATCATCAGAAGTACCAGCCCTGGCCTCATGTGGCAGGAACTGGTAATGGACAACAGGTTTAACCTGCACCTACATTGATACTGGTATTCCCTGGTGTCAGTGGCATCTGTCCATACAAGGCACGTTTTCAGGCATGGTGTGTCCTTTGTGGGTCACACTTGATGGCACCACAGGTGTTGCAGGTGTCCAGTAGGGAACATGGGGAAGGTGCACTGTCGGCATCTATGTGCCTATTGGACAGATGGACAGGGTGCCATGCCCTCTGTAGCCCAATGCAATCACACCATGGTTATTATCAGTGGGCAATATGCAGGGTACTACCAACATAGCGGCTGTTGCCTAGGCAAGTGTGTGTGTGTGTGTATGAGACATGGGTTGAGACTGTTCTCTGGGTAATACTAGGGTTGCTAACTTTGTTTGCCTGGCCTTGATGTCACATGTAAGGGCATGGATTTGTACCCCAGCCTCTCGGCTATTTCATATTTGTTATCCCTGTATGGTGGACATTGTGATGTATACTAGGGCCACCATATAAGAAATCTGCAAAACCTGCTCCACATTGAGCCCAGTTGTTACACACTCACAACCACCTCCACACAGGATACAAGTTACAAACACAGACGCACACACACACACACATACACACACACACACACACACACACACACACACACACACACACACACACACACACACACCTGTCATGTCTGGGATTAGAACTCCTACCTAACTAGTTTATTACACTACAGCACTATGCAGTTATAGGTCGCGTCATGGAGATTACTGGAGTACTCCTTACCCAAAGGTGAATTTCACACTGAATGACATCAGTAGGATTGCCAAAGTAGGGCATTTGAAGTGTAGGGAGTGTGGCTAGGCTAAAATGCATTGCTCCCTACACAGACACACACACACACACACACACACACACACACACACACACACACACATACACACATACACTTGCCATGTTTGGGATTAGAACTTCTACCTAACTAGTTCATCACACTACAGCAGTACGCAGTTATAGGAAGCACCACGGAGATTACTGGCCTACACTTTTCACAATGGTGTATTTCAAAGTGGATGACTTCACAAGGCTTGTCATAGTATGGCTATGGGGAGGGCAGTGTGTGTGCATGGGCCTTAACCCATTCATCTAGAGGTTGACACACCATATTTGGGCACACGCAGGGTTACATTCCACAGGTACGTGTATACAGCTGTTAGATGACTACTTCCTTGTACAGTCATGTTGCACAGCTAGCACTTGCACCACATAGTCCTTAATGCTGACAGATACCAGTGGCTAAGCTCTACAGTGAGTGACATCCAAACCTCATGTGGTTGTTACCATTTGGCTGTGTGCTGGGTGGGACAGGCCTCATATTGGATGGGCCCTTGTGACAGTCACTCTCTTCCACACATCTGTGTACGTCTACTTTTGGCTTATTATAGTGTGTTGTCCTTGGGTATATGCCTGTATTCCTATCCAGTGTGTGTGAAAAGCATGAGTGCTGCATACTGAGAAGTGTCTGCACTAACATCTGCAACTGCCAGATATGTCTGCTCCACTGTTGTTTGCAGACATGGCTTTCATTTGTTTAAGTGTGTGAGCATGCCCAGTATGCCCTTCTGTAGTGAATGTGTGGATCGATTCCAGGTAGTTTGTACCGCAGTGCTGACCTTTGTGTTGTACACCTACAGGTAGCATACTGTTTCCTCAGGGTATCCGTCGATCATTTGGCAATATGGGGACAAACTGTCCAGGGGGTAGTGTGTACTGTAGGTGATTGTGTCTGTGCTGCTTTAGCTGCATGGTACTGCTGTTAGCAGAGATATTCAGACATGTGTACTGTTATACACAGTGATGTTTTCTGTCCTCATGTACTGTCAGGTGGACATTCTTGCTCACAGTAATGACTTGGGGGAGCTGTGTCCAGTATTGTGGGCAGATAACTACGTATTCATGGTAAGTTATGCCATTCTGGAGGGGGAGCTGCAGACACTTGGTGCTAGGTTTGTGTATCCAGTTCAGCACCTTGGTACAGTGCTGGCAGAGGATCCCATACTTGTCCGCCCATCAACATGGCAGTATGGCCTTAACTTTTTGTGGCAATGCCTCACAGCTGTACAGATTTGCACAGGTTAGCCAGAGGCAGGGGCCATGGGTCAGGACATTTATCCTATTGTGGTGTACGGGCAGGTGTGTAGCCACCCATTTATGTGTTTGCAGCCAGAGATAGTGAGTGCACACAGCTTGGTGTCAGACCCTGCACATTCCATGCTGCCCAGGTTCCCACACCCCCCTCTGTTATTCTAACCTCTTCCATACATTATGCATACATTGTCTGATACTTTCCCTAAGGGTATCACCACATCACAGGTGTGTGTTAGTGTTGGTCCACAGTTCATGCAGTGGGACATGGTGGACATGTTACTGTTGTTTGTCCACATGGCCTTGCATACGGCTTATGTGGAGTGTGTTATATTGTTATTTGGGTGTCTATGACATAACATGCATTGGCAGTACATGTGAGACACGGGCCTTTGGCAGGTGCCTGTGGAGCATTAGGTGTTGGTGCAGGCCAAATGTGGCAGGCCATTGCATTCTGTCAGTCCTACAGTCCCAGACCACCATACAGTATATTCCCCTGGGGTGACAAGGTAGGTGTGATAGTTGTTCATGCCAATAGCTTCTATCAGTCTTGATCAGGTGGTGTGGATGCTAGTAGGGTGCTACCTACAGCTAGGGAGACACCTGCATGGGACACCTGCACTACATGCTGTGGTCTTCCGCTATTGCCATATACAGGTGGGGTCTAACTGTACCCATTCCCCACAGCAGGGATATTGCCAGAGAGGTGCCTGTGGGTGGTGTTTTTGTGGCTGGGTGCATGTGTGCTATAAACACTACTTGCATCTGACACACAGATATGCATGGGGCATTACAGATATGCTGGCATGTGCAGGTACATCAGCTGATTCTCAATACATGAGTCCTACCTCCTTTGTGATCTGCAGGTGTTCAGGCAGACATCACTGGTATCCCTTACTACAGGTGCAGTTACTGTGATGCATACCTATATGTACAACTCCAAGGGTGTCTCCATTTCACAGTGACACAATATATATTGCATGTCTGAGGTACTTTCCCCTGTGTACTGCTTGTATATCTAGCCCAACAGCCATGCCATGTAAGTCTTTCAGATGGTGACACATATTACCACCATACATTTACAATGGCTTAGTGCTAGCATGTGTTATACTGGTGGGGATTGTCTTTGGCACTGCAGTCGTGAGGTCTTTTCCCTGTTATCAGCAGTAGTGGCCAATGGCCACCAGGTCTTACCTCAACATGCATACATACTGACCACTCACACAGTATGAAACACACACCATCCTAACATATATAGACCTGTATATTGTGCAAATGCTACAACCTATCCTGCTACCTTGGCTACCTCTGGGCATCTGTGCTCCACTCGTATTATACCTACTCATACATGTTACTACATTTCTACATGGGGGCACACCTGAGTGTCACTACATTTCTACACTGGATTGGGGGAAGGAGCAGACCTGTCTGTTTCCACGTGTCTACATAGGCGTGGGGGGAGGGCACACCTGACTGTTACTACATTTCTACATAGGACTGTGGGGGGACACACCTGACTGTTTCTACATTTCTACACCAGATTGGGGGCACACCTGGCTGTTACTACATTTCTGCACTGGATTTGGTTAAGGGCACACCTGTCTGTTTCTACATGTCTACATGGGAGTGGGGGGCACACCTGTTACTACATTTCTACATAGGATCGGGGGGACACACCTGACTGTTTTTACATTTCTACACAGGATTGGGGGGGGCACACCTGACTGTTATTACATTTCTACACAGGATTGGGGGGGGGGACACCTGTTTCTACATTTCTTCACATGATGGGGGGCACACCTTACTGTTTCTACATGTCTACATAGGATGGGGGGGCACACCTGGCACTTGCACACATTTGCTATGACTGTACTGGTATGTCAGGTACTCCATTTCATTCTTTATTGTAACCTATCATACTGACTAGAGGCATATCAGTGTACTACAGGTCTTAGCTTTGGTTGCCCTACATATTAGTGTCTGACTTCCTACCTAACCTATCATACTGACTAGAGGCATATCAGTGTACTACAGGTCTTAGCTTTGGTTGCCCTACATATTAGTGTCTGACTTCCTACCCTTCAGAACTAACATCCTACTGCCTGACCTGCTGTAGTCTGTCTGTGTAGGCCTGGGGGAGGTTACCCATAGGCATCATTCAGAGGCCATAGCACAGGCTCTGTTTGGGTTTGTCTACACCTGTCCTGCTGACTGAGACTGTTGTTGGGTATGTGAACCTCCCTGACTGGCATGTGTGAGTCATATTGACACACATGTCGCCCAGCACATTTCCTGCAGTGGGTTTTGTCACACTGTGTAGTATTGGCTACTATGATGACTCCAGTATGTGTTACAGATGTCATGGTACCACTATGGGTGTCTACTATCTGCTGCCATAGCATTCAGCCACCCAATTCCCTTGCATGCTCACATCCATACCATAGATACAGGTAACGTCACATTCTACTCCATTTGGCAATTGGTAGGTTGATTGACTTACCTTGCGGGTGTGCCAGGATTGCGAATGGTGCTAGAGGGCTGCTTATGTTGGATGCACATAGTACACTCCCTATACATGGTTGAACACAGGTAGTGTCATATTTGGCATCCCTTTTACTGTATGTGCGAGTCAGAGAGAGGTGTCATTCCCTGGATCCCTACTCTCTCAGTGTATGTGCTATGCGTTGCCTCTTTGCCAAGGCCAGGGCATACTGGGTGCACCTCCATCTGCCTAAAGGGGCAAGTTGTTCCTCCTCCGAGTCACTCTGTGCCTGTGCAGGCCTTGGCATTGGTGGGGGGCTGTGTGGGCCTGCCCCGTGCTGTTCCTGCAGCAGCTGTTTCCGCAGGATCATATTGTGTAGCATGGCACATATCATAATAATTTGAGTACATGTAGCTGGTGAATACTGCAAGGCTCCACTGGATGTGTCCAGACACCCGAATCATGACTTGAGCATCCCAAACACATGCTTTATTATATGTCTGGTCTGTGCATGTGCCTCATTATGGCATTCTTGTTCAGGTGTGTGTGCATTTCTGATGGGTGTCATCAGCCACAGCTCCAGTGTGTAACCAGCATCCCCCACTAGGTGACCGTAGGGGATGTCCCCGTTGGCAAATCTCTGGTACAGCTGCGTCAGATGCCAGATGTGGGAATCGTGATAGCTTCTAGGGCAGCCAGCACACACATTCATTATAATGCCCTGGGCATTGCACATGACCTGGCAGTTGATGGAGGGGAGGCCCCTGCGGTTGATGTAGGCCCTACCCTGATCACCGGGTGGGGCTTTGATGCACATGTGCATGCAGTCTATAGCACCCACTACCTCAGGGTACTCTGCTATTTGGTGGAAGAGACTCATATTGCTGTCCAACACCTCACGGGTGTTGAGGAAATATACAAGTTCACTGGCATGTGTTGACATAGCATCCAGGAACTGGTGGAATACTCTGAATGCTGATGTCTGTGAGATCCCAATGATATCCCCAGTTGAGCTTTGGGAGGTACCTGTGGCTAGTATTCCTAGGCCTATACATACCTTGGTATCCACTGGGATGGGTTCCCCTCGGTCAGTTCGGTGTGTCAGGTGTGGCCGGCGCAGCTCAACAATTTGCTGTAGGAAGACCATGTCCACCCTATAGTGCTCCACTATCTCCAGCTCATGTAGCCCCTGGTAGGCTACCCTGGGTCTGTACACTCTTCTCCGTCTCCTCACTGTGGGTTGATCAACAGCATTCACATCCACATCACCCTCATCCTCTTGCACATGTTGTTCTATGTTGCCTGCTGCAGCCCCTATCATTTTGTAGTTTTGTTTGTTAAAAGTTCCCCACTTGTATACACCAGTAGTGTAGAGTATGGGAATAACCAGAGGGGAAGGTGTTTGCATAGTTTATAGTAGTGTTCTGGGCTGGGCTGGTCTGCTGCCTGTTTAATTGGCTGATTCTGATACATTTCACCTGCCAGCTTTGCTAGTTCTCGTTAATTACCTTCCTACTGCTGTTTTCCCTTCCCATTGCCTTCCTGTTTAAGACCGGGGGCGCACTGTGCAGAGTGCTCAAATGTGCACAGAGATGCTATTTCCTGATTTAACTTTTTGTTTCCTTTAAAACCTGGTGCGTGGCGCGCACACCCACTTAGGCAATGTAAAGAATGCTAGGCAGACTCAAACACACCCCCTTGCTTAGCTGTGCTTAACTAGGAGCAAATCTGAGCCACAGGGCTCCAATCCACTTACAGTATGCCTGACACCCCCCCCCCCCATGATATCAGCTAACTCCTAGACTTGCACCAAGCTATTCCTACTCTTACACTGTTGGGGGTGCTGCGGTAGCATTGTCGCCTCACAGTAAGACGCTGTCCGGTTCGATTCTCAGCTAGAGCGTCTTCTGCGTGGAGGCATGTGTGAATGGGAGTACCTTCGTTGAAGGTTGTGCATCAGGCCTGGCAAGCCGGGATGTAAAACTCAACTGCCAATCATTAGCGGACCGGAGTTCCACTGTGGTGAACCCTAACCGGGAAAAGCAGAATTAAAAATACTGTTTGAATCAGTGCTGAAAATATCACTGGATGCCTTCTGAGATGTGTAAAGTCCCACCTAGCAAAACTCCTCCATCAACTCTTCACCCTGTTGCTGCCCACTGGTTATGTCCCTGAGGTGTGGAGAATGATAGTTGTGGTGTCATTACATAAAGGTAATCTCGCTACTAACCCTGTGAATTTCAGGCCTATTAGTCTTACTAGTATTGTTTGTAAGGCCAGCTGTGGATGCAATCACATGGGAAAAGTAACAGTAATGAAACCAGGATAATGTCTTCACCACAAAAAGTTGATGACATTGTGTTACTTCTGGAAAAGAGCTCGATAGCAGTATTAAGAAGTACAGTTGTCAGAAGGTACTGAACTTCCCCTAGAAAAAGGGAAGAAATGATTGGTAGCAGTAAGCCTGCATCTGAGACACAGATGTTGAAAACTATTGCACTTCTCTTGTGAAAGTTTGCAAAGAGACAGTTGAGGTAGGCATAGCTCTTAAGGGCAGATGAAGTCTACATATTGGAAAAAGGTGCTGTGCAAAAATGTGGTGCTAGAAGAAAGTTAGAATGAGACATGATGCAGTGGATGGTAGGCCCAAGGGCCTTTCTTCAGCACTTCTAGCTATAGCCAATAATATTTAAGCAATAATGGACGACGTGGTGTGGTATATTGATGATTTACCCATGGTTGGCATGGTTTAATCATGGGGGCGAACCCCGAGTGATTAAATAAAGCCAACCGTGGGTAAATTTCAATATACCACAACCACGGAGTCAGTTATTGCTATTATACAATGACATTATTTAAGAAAAAAATACTTACTTTTCTTAAATAATGTCTTTGTATAACAGTGCATTACTGTTCTTCTGCCGGTCATGGTATACTGCTTCCTTGTGTTGATGTACTGTGCATGCGTACGGGACTTGCATTCCTACTCATACCCAGTACATCAATGCTTTGAAACGGAAGCAATGGAGAAAAGAAAGTCTCCATTTCTCTGTTTTTTTTCTTTTTTTTATTTATTAAAAAAAAAAGGTTTTGGACACCTTAATCCAACGGAAAAAATTCCGGACGACCAGACCTTTTTCTGTTGGTATATTGTGGGATTTACAATGTGCACACTGGCCAATCAGCTTGCACATGTTGGAATATTAATGGGGGGGGGGGTAATTGTATAATCTTGCCCATATGAGCATAAAGTGTACATAAAAGGACAATGTCTACTGGTCAGGGAATTGCATAGTTTATAACCAATGTCAAAAGGCTATTAAAGAGGGAAATAAAGCCAAGGTGTAGCCAGCTAATAGAGAACCACATAGACACAGGAAACCAAATGGCAATCAGATGGGCAAAACTGTCCTACATTGTCATTGAAATGTACAGAGGCTATCAAAACAAACAAAAATAAACTTTGTATCACATTAAATGTACCTGTTATTGGAATTTTAATTTCTTGAGGTTTCCTCAGTAAAACTTGTTTGAATCTAGGAAGATAATATTTCAGGAAAATTACAATAACTTAAAATACTGTTCCTTCAAAGATAAATACCAGAGATTTGAACTAAACTGTAGTTAAACTGTATCTTATATATAAAAATAAATAACTGTTTAAAGGTTAAAATCAAAAGAATTCATGTTGTATTTGTCTTTTTTTTAATAAATTGTAATATGTGAATGAAAATGTGTAAAATGGAATGATTGCCATTTGCCACTGTGAAAATATATTTCGTTTTACAAGGAATTGAATTCTTGCCTCATAAATGTGTGAACTGTTCAAGGTTAATGCTTCTTTGGGTTGACGAGCTTGGTCAAATTTTAGTTCCTAATTTGTACTCTGGACATGTAACAGTGAAAACAAGAAAACATCTTCTGAAATCTGAATCAGAGCAAAAGCCAAATGAATTCCTGTTTAGGAATTATATAGGAAGATGTTGTTAACTGAGAGAATGGTAACAGTTAATGGATCTGCTTCTATTTATACTTGGGTCAGAAACCAATGTTTGATTAACCGATTATATGAATATGTATAATTTGTCATTTGCCACACAGGTTAAGATTGTGAGCTGTATTCCCTAGAATGTAGGGTTTTATTCCTTCAGCCCTCATTTTCTACTGTTATGACATTGAGTAAGACATTTAGCCAGATATTGTTCCTGGGTTTACACTTAAAAAGTTGTTTGTCTAGTGGGCCTGCCTGGTTAACAAATAGGAAATATTATTATTATTATGGACTCTGAGAATAAATTCTGATTCTGGTAAACTAGACAGTACTGATACACACACAGACACACACACACACACACACACACACACACACACACACACACACACACACACACACACAAACACTCTCTCACACACACACACACACACACACACACACACACACACACACACACACACACACACACACACACATACACAAACTACCCCCTGACTAACCCCTCCCCTGCCTATTGAGACCTCCCAGGCAAACACACACTCTCACAAATGCACTCGCACATATGTCCTCTCAAATACACACCAATACACCCCCTAACACATCCTGACTGCTAACTACCCAACAGTTACCTCTACCATGATGAATGAGTATGGTATTTTGGCCATGTTCATTACTACAAGCTTCTGTGCTAATTTACACACGATTGTATACATGCCTTACCAAAGGTAGTTCTGGGCAAGAGTACATGGCAAATTAGCATATGCCTCTCATGGCCTACAGTGCTACTGAATGTCTTTGTGCAAAAACACCATGTTAGGACTATCTCTAATTGCAATAAAGGTTACCAAAAGATGTACACTAGATAACCTTTCTGAATTCGGACCTGTATGTAGAATTCAGATTTTGTGTTTAGGTTGTACACCTTGAAGATTGGGAAAAGAGAGTGGAGAAATCCTTAATATTACATTAAGACAGTGGGAAAGCAGAGTTATGGTGGTTGGGAAAATTATGTGTTGCACCCATGTGATTACTGTTGAATGTAGTGGTAGATGAGGAAGTTAGGTGGTTTACTATTCTGAAAATTTTTGCATCTCCCAGTTTTAAATTGATATTTTCCAGTCTGTTTTGGAAATTAGGGCATGTTTAATTTCTTTTAAGTGAGCAGGCAGTGATTCACAGAGTTTGTGGGCTAACACTGAAGAACTATGGTTACGGCCGACAAATTTTTTTGTGCAGGATACAAAAAGTTAAAACACTTGGGTAAAGTAACCTAAGGTTGTATTAGGAGTGCCAGACCAAGAGTGTGGCTGTGAAAAAAGGAGAAGGACTTTGAAATATAACTGGAGTAGAAATGTCCTTATAGACTAAACAGAGGTCATCTCTTACTATGCTACAATAAATAGAATATAATGACAATTCCTCAAGTCTTTCTAAATAGTTGATGTTTTTCCAGCTTTATATTTTTTCAGGAATTACAGTATCTTTTCAGTTTCTTGTGTGTAGCTTGTTCAAAAGCTGCAAAACACATGTCTGTATTACTTAGTCAGATCTGTGAGGTTTAAAGTGACACGATGCTCTCCTACTTTAGTAATAATTTATGGACAGACAAGTAGAACGTAGTTTAAAAATGATAAGAGAAAGGAAAAGTTATGGAAATGAGCAGGAAGATAAATTGACAGAGGAGGAATTGTAGTTGGTGGTGGGGTGTAAGAGAAGGAGGAAAAGTAAAAGTTTAGGAAATAAATGCAGTATGAGGAGATGCGCTGAGGTACAAAAAGATTGGGAAGCAAAGTGGCTGTAAGAGTTGGAGAAAAGTAATCTGAGTAAAGTTAGCCAGGTGAAGAGGAAGAACAGAGCCATATTTTGCATAGGTTGTAAGCATAATCCTTTTTGCCAAGTTTCATGAGGCTATATTTATTAACAAAAAAGATGAAGCCATTACTACTACACCGGGTGAGTATTTTAGTAGACCATACTAGACAGCTTTAATATCTTCTATTGGATTAAATGTGTTACCCTTAGTTTGGAATCATCAGAATATTTAATTATCCATAACCCCTTTCCACTTTTATAACTAAGAAAGATAGTCCAAAATGAAATGCCCCTAGTATAGAGCCCTCTGGAATACCACTTGTAAACCCCTGTGGGAGCAGATGCATAACACCACCCCCATCCTGACTTGCTGCGTCCCATACATTTTATCTATAGAATCATATATGGACTGATATTTAATGTTTTTCATTTCCCAGTTATCCCCTTTATGGGGAATAATGTCAAAAGCCTTAGCAATGTCAGGATTAGAAGTATGTATTGTTTGTCGATTCTTCACTAAATGTTACTGTTACCTCTCCAATGAACGTCAGAAGATTCAAGGGGCACGATCTCCTCTTGAACCTACACTATTCCATATCTAAAAGAAGAAAATGCCATGTGCCATTTTGGATAAGCTCACTTACAACTGTCTCCATGATATTATCTAGAATACTGGTCAGGTTGATGGGTCTAAAATAGTTTGGTTCCGACATACACCCCTTGGTTAATAGGTACAACTACAAGCTGTCACCATAGCTAAGGGACATGACTACATACCAGCATGTTGTGTCACATAACTGACAGGGTTTTATAAGATTTTCTGATACAGTGATGGAAATTACCAGGTACATTGTCTGGTCTCATGGAACGTGCATTTTTCATTTATTTTTTGTAGTAGTTATCATGTATATAGGTATATAAGGAATATCTCATTTGCCTCTACAGCATGCTGGCATCTCCCATTCATTATTGTTAATTTTGCACAGAATTTTTCTGGAAACACATTCTCTGGTTCCTGTGGCAAAGCTAAGGATGATGCTTATTGATAATGTGTTGCACTGACAAATCTACTTTCAGTTTTCTAATGTAGTTAACGAATACCTTATTATTCCTTTAAGCCACTAAGACCAAGTCAAGTTCATAAACATATTCTTCAGATATTTAGGGTAATGATATAGCATTACTTTTAACACTGACTAGTTACAGTTTCAGAGAGATATAGGACTGAATTGATTGCTTCTGACTGTTCTGTACAGATCAAGTGACATTTTGGCTGAACTGTGCAGAAAAGGTTTTAATACTCAATTGTGACAGCTTTTAAAACCATGCAAGATTATACTGAATGTGAGATAAAAATGTTTAATATTAAACACATTGTCTTAGTTTCCTAATGTTTGGGTATTCTTTGTACAGTATTTGTCAAATTTGCTTTTAGGTGTATACACAATGTTAAAAGATAAAACAGAAATTACATGTAATAAAGCAAATTTACACACATCTGTTATAAAAGTTGTGATAAAAATTCTAAGCATGACCACAGGGACATTAGTGAGGTTCACCATCTCCTTCAGTTTGTATGCAGGGCGATGTATTTGGCATTGAATTCAATCCTGTTTCAAATCCACTGGCAAGGGTTGCAGGCCATCTAAAGGCATAGGTGGTTCATCTAGAAATGGTGGCCTACAGCTATGGATGCTATTGAATCCTCAGTAAGTGAGCCCGAGGAAAGTGCTGGTTGGCAGAAAGAGGGCTGATATTCTGCAACAATGGCAAATCACTTGACATGAGTTGTTGCTAATACTGTCCTCATGCCCAGCCATGAAAATAAAACCTGTTCTCATCCATTACAATGTTTTTGCATTTGCCATTGACCATGAACTGTAGCAATGCTTGTGCAAGCATGTCTGTGAATGGTGCTTTTCTGCATATGTACCATTACATAAAAAGATGGTAATAAGCTGATCCCACATGTTTTTAGGCCTTGTCTTGCGCTACAGTTGCCCAGCCTACCTACCTGCCTTCTGATATGAGTAAGTTATATTTAGCATCATTGTCAGGCTGTTCTGCCCTCTCCAGCTGTGCTGGCACTGGTGGGAGGCTGTGCAGAGTCATACTATGCAGCATCCAACATGCTACAGACATCTTACATGCTTTTTCTGTGTTCACTACAAAGTCTTCTTGAGTCATCTAGTGAGAAAAACTGTATATTCCAGTCTACAGACATTATATGATACTTATGTGCCTGTGTGGTCTGTTGTACATCACTTCTGCACTACTGGTTGGACTGCAGATGGGTGTTAATAGCCATGGTCAAAAAGGTATCTAGTGTCTCCTATCAGTCATCCATATAAAATTTCATCCACGTAGGAACTGTGGTGCAACATACAGAGTACCACATGTTGATGCCATGACATCTCATGAGATATTTTACATAGATCTTTATTATTCATAATATGGCCACACACTTCTATTGGTAAATGGAAAGGTAGTAATGCCTGTATATATATATATATATATATATATATATATATATATATATATATATATATATATATATGGGTGCCCTCAGTATCTACACATGCATAGGAATGAGAGTGTATTCTATAGTACATAATATCCCAGGTATCCTTGCAATACTAGGAAAATTCCTCATGTACAGTCTCTGGATTAATGTGGCAAACATCTTGATATAATGTGCAGAATGTCCCATTACTATATTTAGGAAAGTGTGTATCATCGTATTGGCCAACGAGTTTAATAAGTAAGAGTCCCTTGAATGTTCTAATAATCAGGATGATAAGTGCAGAACTTGGTCTGTGTGGGGTGGTCTGTCATGAGCACCATACATCACCACTGTCATTAATCTTGAACAATCTGAATCTTGTATTACAACAATGCAGTTCTGTTTTGCAATAGCATGTTATGGTAGCCAGCATGTTCACTTTTGTCATGGCTGGGCAGTCTACTTCCTTGTTAGCACACATTATGTTCTGCATTATGTACCACCTGGGTTGTTTTATAATCAACCATTTGGTAGATAGCAAATATCCTTGATGCGGTTCAAATTAATTGACATTCACAGTACGTATAACATGCATAAACTGCAGCCAGAGTGCCTGAATGCCTGACTTGTCCATAAATGAATTACATATAACATTCCTTGGTAATTGACAGGGTACACTAATGTGCCACACTGTGCACCATGTTTATGAATCATGTCCATATTTCCAGCTATGAGTAAAATCAGTCTTCAAGCCAGGAATGTTGTTTTTACTTAAAATCAGAGTGAGGTTCGATCTGTCATTGTTTGAAGGTGCATAGAGCTACCATTGTTATTTAACAGCAATGATGCAGATGTTGTTTTTCTTGCATCATGGACTTGACCATAAAATTGTGTTGTGCTGGCATCGTGCTGAGACACATGCTCATATTGCTGCAGCAGCTGCTGTTACATTTTCATCTGTACCGCATAACATTGCATTACTTAAATGCAATCCAGGCCATGCCAGGTAAGTTTGACATCACACACAAAAATTTAACAGAAGTAAATTCTGAGCCATCCATTAGTTAGTTAAATTCTGTGTACTTCATCATCATATTCAACTGCAGTTTCATCTTATCTTCCAAGTGTATTAGGGGAATAGTATCTAGTACTTTTCTGGCATATGCCTGGTTTACTCATCTAAGTGGATTTTTGTACCTGTTTTTTGTAGTCACAGAAATAGTTTAACTTGTTTTAAATTGTATTTGCAGAAGTAACCAAAAGGGGTCTTGAGAATCATTGAACATTTCAAAACAAGTGTATAAAACAGTGACCAGAAGATCACAAAATGATGTGTGTCTGAAAAATAGTGTTTATAAAAAAAGACATAGAAATCTGTAAAGCACTGATCTGGTATCCCAACCTGCAGCCTCAACAGTATAGTAATTTCTATGATTTGAGAAATCTTATTTTGAAATAAGCTGTTATTCCCAACCAAGTTATGTCAAGGGAGAACTCGCGTGTATTAATTTCCAGAATAGTAAATACACCAGTTTCTATCATTATAGCTTTCTGCTATCCTGTGAATGTCTTTCCTTCTTCCCCTCAAATCTCAAGAGTTGATTTTTTTTCTGTATAATATAGATTTAGCAGGATAATCTATTTGAAAATCTTCCAACTTCTGTTCAGTTGAAAACTTATCTTTTATAAAAATGTTTTTTTAAAGCCAAGGTGATTTGCTAATATGGATACCTAATCAAAGAAGTGCATTGTTAACATTCATAAAGCATCTTTTTTTTGCCATGACAATCACTGTTATATTTATTAAAGTTTTAGTTAAACTTTAACCCACTTGGGAAAACAATCATCTGAAAATTGTACCATCTGGAAGATGGTGTTTTGTGATAATTCTGTAGCACTTTCCAGACGCAATCATCTGATAAGGTTATGCACCATTTGATGCAAACCATATCCAGAACTCTGATTCTTATGCAGTTAGGATTTGACAGTGGAGGTCAAAGACCACACGGATCACAAAGTCTATCACCTATCTGCTGAATAAGCTTCATATTCCAAATAACCAACAGCAACCTTTTTACAGTTCACAAACAAATTTCCTTGCATCTGTCCCATAGTGTTGCTTTTGCCTACTGCATATGGCCATGCAAAAATCTTATGAATACTACACCGATAATCAACCATTCTGTTTTAACAACTATTTTCCTGAATCTCCCATAAACCATGTACCCTGTATCTTCACATTGTGCCCACTTGCTTCCATCTCTCTCTCTTTTATTTTTTTGAAGTATAGACCATGTTTGTTCCTTTGCTGTGCTTAGATGTTTCTGTTATGCCTAATCACCTAATTTTTTAACACTGCATTTGGTGCAATATCCTAGCCTAATTTTATTTGACCTCTGGTGTAATTGTGCACAGATTGTACCTTACCTATTTTGAACAACCTATTTTTGTCTATTTCCTCGCAAAATGAGAGATCCATAGTATCAGTCAAGCTCTAGGTAGAATATTACCAAACTGCAATAAATAAACCATATTCTCAACTGGAGCTGTAAATGTTGCTTCATTGCTTCACATTCATCTAATGCTTTGGCACCACTGTGATAAACTCCCTTGTAAAACCAATGTTGTGGAATAGATTGCTGTTCTTCCATACTGATGCACATTCATTGTAAAAAAACAAATTAACATACACCATACGTACAATATTTATGTACTATGTTTGTAATACACAGTTGAACATATAACTGCATCACTGTTAGAAGACAATGGTTCAGAAGCTGTCAGATGCACTCTGGCGTCATAGACAGACTCACCAACCTAAATATGAGCTCCTTATCTAACCTGCTGGAGAATAATCTAGTTTTCAGACAAGACCTACCAAGTTAAGATTAGGAACATATTTCCCCTCCTGAAAACTTGTTACTAGGGCCATCCTGGGCTTGATAATGTCACTGCCCTCATGTGGTATTTATTTCTCTGACATCAAAGTAGATGAAAGGGTCTTAGCTGACTGAGGCTATAAACAACTCCTCAGAAAACTCCCAGATCCTACAAGCAGGACTAATATGTGAACAATTACTGCCAAGACTATGGTCTAAAACTAAATCCTAAAACCTACAATGTTGTGAACTACAGAAAACCTGAGTATCAGTGTACTGCTGCATAAACAACACTCCCTTCAAAACTGACATAGCTATTAGGGACTTGGCCACTTTCACAGACACTGAACTCTCCTTTGACCACCATATATCAATGGAGGTTGGAAAATCTTTCTACTTAGCTGATTGCCAAAGATATTGCTTCTAGGTCCAAAGAAATTATCATTCCTTCCTATTTCTCCCATATCAGGCCCATGTTAGAATATAATGCTCCCCTTGGTGCATTCCTGAATAGACACATGACTTAGCTTTAAAGATCTCAGCACCTCCTTACCAAAAAAATAAATAAAAAATTCAAGGACTCAGTTCCCTGACCCACACTGACTGCTTTACAGTTCTATTTCTCTTCTCCATCTTATACGGACTCCTATTGGGTGATCTCTTCCTAGCCTGCAAAGCCTCAAACAACCCCTTCCTCCATATCCTTCTACATATCCATATACACCATTAATACCTGTGCAAAGACCTAAACCTCCACTGCAATATAAATAGAACTTGCAGGCAGGATACATAACTTACAAAGAATCCCTCTAATTTGGAACAGTTTTCCCATTCATATAACAGTCACTCTGCAGCCATCTTCAAACACAACATTGATGAATGGATGTGAAATCATAAATACACACTTGAGTGACCACACATACACAATCCCTTATGGATAGGGGAAACTAGAAATGAGAGATTACACTGGTTAGGCTACGACTGATTTGTCTGATCAACTAGTATGATCCCATGTTTCCTCCATCCCAAAAATACTGCATACTGATTAGAGAAAACATGATGTAACATGCCAGCATACACAGTGTAACATAAATCACTCTTATTTTGACGTAACACATAGCAGCTAAAAAACATTACCTCATTCAACAACCAAATCCTGTTCACTGCAGCATAATATATCACCAAGAACTGCTATTGGTGTTATTAATATGGACAAAGGTAGAATTTAATATGATAGTTAATGTAAATAACTGACAAAATAACTGACCTTGTTCTGTTACCTTCAAATGACAACCAGTAAAGCCAAACATCTCAACTGTCCTGATTTTCATAGAATATCCAGATCTTTGCCTCCTATTTTTGATCTTTTCCTCATAAAATGTGCAGTTTTCAGGTAAATCACTGAGGACTGAAATCACTAAATAATGACATGCATTTGAGTTACTGCCTTCATATCCTTTAGAAATATGTATTAACATAAACTATATTGTTCTAGCAACTTTCTAAGTCGATAAGAGCAATGTTTAAAATCGGTGCCTATTTTTGGGCCTTTGTCCCACCATTATTTTAGGCTTTGTCCAGATTTCTTGCACGTTGAGAGGTATGAATAAAGCACTGTTTTCCAACAGTGAACTCTCGCACAAAATGTACAGCTGGGCTGCAAGACCTTATTTAGTGCTTGCTTAGAGAATCCTGGTAGAATTAGATGAAACAAGTCAGCTCCTATACTAGATTAACAGATTCAAGGACTTTGGCAGTGCTAATAAAATGGGAAAATCCATAACAGAAATAGGATCTAGGAGGAACTGACCAATGCAGGATCTCATCCTGCTACATCAAATCAAAAACATCTAAGTGCTTAAAATATTAGCAGTTCAATCAAAACTAAATGGAAACTATAATAACCAGTTTTCCCGGGATGCGTACCCTATTGCAAAGCACACTTAGGAAGTTTCCTCACACGCCCATACTTAAATATATTAACTCCACCATCACATAATGAAGAGAGAACGATAAATATATGGATATGTAAAATGTGTTCCAGCCCCCCCCCCCCCGTTTAGCATTTAACTGCAGAAAACCATAGTAACTGAATTATGCTCCTTCCCCACAGTTCAAAACAGCATAATAACAACAGTCACTATCACCCCAAAACAAAGAGAACAGCATGAGGGACCACAAACATCAACAAAGAACCTCCACAGCACAAGGTTCTCTGTTTTTATCATACAATGTATGTGGTCCAATGACAGTAGACTTCACTGTGTTAATTATAAGTAAATGACATGATCTGCAGAATTACTAGGAGTGGTGTAAGAGAACTTCAGGAGGATTAACATAGCCAGAGTCTAACAGGATTAATGAAGTCAAGAAGCCCATAGCAGCATTAGTAAAGTCAATATCTGAGTAGGATTTGCCAAAAGAAGTCTCCAACATAATTTCATGGGAGTCCCATCCAACAGAAATGATTCAGGACTCCTGCAGCAGGAACAAAAAGTTAGAAAGTCCATGCAGAGTAATCTGAATCAGAATGCCATGAAGATAAATAGAATCAAAATGTCCTAACAGGATTAGCAAACTAGTGGGGATGCAGCAGAAGTAAAATTCAGGAGGTGTAGAGCAGTACTAAAGTAATCACAGTTTCTTAATATAATTAGCAGATTTAGGTTCCTAATGTCGTGGTGTGGTAGTGAAGAGAGACTCCTCCCTATAGGATAATTAAGCCAGGAAGGAATGTCAGCTGACTTAAGATTCAGGGACTCACACATCATTTATTAAAACCATAAAGCCCTGCTTCTTAGGAAATGGTCATCCCATAGAACTCTATCGTGTGCTGACATTTTGTTTTCAGTAAAATCAGAAACATTTTGAAATTTAAGGTAAAATAAACGTGTTGTTTCTTGGTGTTCTTCACATCATTAGACTCATTGTTACAACTTCTGACTTACTAAATGTATAGAGTTCTACACAGACTTAATTTGCTTCAATAAACGTTTGCTAGAAATATGAGATAACTTTGAACATACACCCCCAGTAACTTCAGTTTGCAGTGATGGCTAAAGCAGCCATTATTACAGAAATTAATTTGATTACACATGTAAATAAATACTGTTTACATCCTTCCTTCCTACCTCCCCTCCTTCCTTCCTTCACTCATGCACATCAGATCCATGGTGCCATAAATATTGTACCCTGCTGGTCTCTATGTACTCAAAAATATCTTTCATTCAAAAGCTTTTTCATTTTTCACTCATATTAACCTTGAATTAGTAGGGCAATAATTATGTTATTTCCCTTTTTTATGAAATCGAAATAGGAGTGTATGAGGCATTTTCATTTTGTGCTTAAATCCTCACAACACTGGCCCAGCCTACATTATATTTAAAAATGTACACCGTTGTACCAGTTCTGCCCTCTATACATTAATGAAATGTGTCACTTTTCAGTTGTTGCCCACTACAACCCCCACAAAAGATTATTTGCTGATGAATTATCCTTTTCCAAAAAAAGTTTATATCTACCCCATAGACATTAGCTTAGATTGTTGCAAAAAGGTTCTTGCCTCAAAAAACAGCATTTTGAGACACTATCAGAAACAGTATACTCCTCAGAGTACAAAGAGTATGACACGTTATACAATGTCATATCCGAAAATATGAGAAACGTTTATGCCGATTGTCCAGTCCAACCAGTGTGCACATTGTAAATCCAAAGTAACCCAAGTTACAAGTCCGGCTGTTAAGAAACCATGCAGCCCTGCCTTTCTTTACAGAGATGACATTGTATAATGCCTTATTATTATTATTATTACTATTATTATTATTACTATTATTATTTTCCCTTTTCTTTCCTCCATCCTCCAAGTCTGTATAACTTTTCCTGAAAGAGCAGCATGTTAGCGCATGTTTCCTACCACAATGTTCAGCAGCAGAAGGTGGACCAGAAGCAACTCTGCTTACCATTCTGTTGCACACCACTGTGTGCTTACGTCCTTTTCTCACAACAGCAGATGTACAGCTTTCTTAGCAGAACAGGATATATTTACTGTGTTTCTGGGAGTGCTGGTAAAAGAAAGGAGTGTTGTGGCTTTGTTCCCTTTGTAATTAATTTGCATTGTAGAATGGGGTGCTTTAATGGCCGATGTACACTGATCTTCCTCTGCACTTTGCAGTTGGTGAGTACAAGGCTACCTAGCTGGTCAAATACAACTTGTCCGTGTCGTGGAAACTGAGGCTAAGTCCATATTAAAAATTTGATGCTATACACACCTTACCATGGTCCCATACCCATATTTTCATTGTTTTATGTTATAGTGATGCATTGTGGTATTGAAGGTTAAGCATTATGGGGCAATGTTTGAGTGTTTGAATAGGCAGTGTGTTACACAGTCAACACTTACATTGTGGCAGCTGTTGTCCTGAAGAATTATTTCTTTGTACCCCCTTAAATGCTTTTGTTTGTTCCTTTTTAAAAGTAGGGATATTTATAACTGATATAGACTTTAAACTGTTCTGAACTCAATTTCATTTTATACCAAAAATTAGTGTTGGGAATTGTCTGCTGATTTCTGGTAGTCCAACATCCCACCCCAATAACCAACAAAGAGATGGATAAGCGAACAGTAGAAACACTTAAACCACACACACATCCCACCCCACTCTGATAGTCCAACATTCCTCCAGTTCCCACACTCTAACCACTCTATTACTTAATATTATACAATGTCACCTCCTTGTTTGGAATATAATTATTAAAAGTTTAAGACAAAACAGAGGGGCTGTGGCTAACTACATCAAAGTGTGGACTATTTTATCTCACAAAAAGTGGAAGAATACAAAGTAAAGCAAACAAAAACCTAAATAACAACACAAACATAACACAACACAAAACTAACATCATTGTATAATAGCAATAACCCACAGCTGGGTGTGGGTAATGCTGGATTTACCCACGGTTGGCTTTGTTTGGTCACAAGGGCGAAACCACACCAACCATGGGTAAATCCAGCATTACCCACACCCAGCTGTGGGTTATTGCTGTAGTATACTCCCCAGAGTACAAAGAGTATGTCAGGTTACAGGCCACAGAGTATTTAGATGCAGCCACCTCTAGTGCTCACAAACAAAGATGGGCTGTGTTTTCATTAAATCTATATTAACATCTTGAATTATGGGGTTAACCTTTTAGGCTACTTTGCCTTATTTACCTTTAAAGTCAAGATTTATTCCAGGGCCTATTCTTCTGTGAAAGGAAGTAGAGTAACTCCCCTCCCAGTTTAAGACTGTTTTATTTTATTTAATTTAATTTGCACATCATTTTTCTCCGTTCTTGGAAATGCTGATCAGAACTACATGTTAATTTCTATTATCATTGCAAACTGGCTCAAGGACAGAACCCACATGGTTAGAATTGCTGGAGCCAAGTCAGACTCCAAACCAGTTACAAGTGGTATCCCACAAGGCTCAGTCCTGGGACCTCTCTTGTTCGGTATATATTTCTCGGAGGTACAGGCCAACAAGGAAGGACTGTGGCTGACCAAGTTCGCAGATAACTGCAAACTGGGCACCATAATCGACTCTCCAGCCGACACAAGCATCCTCCAAAAGGGCCTCATAGAAACAGACAACTGGTGCCAGAGCCATGGCCTCAAGCTAAATGCCAAAAAGTGTATAGTCATCCCTTTGGCAAAACAAAGTGCCCACAAATTACCACATAGGTGGTAATCCATTAAGTACAGAATAAGTAATTAGGGACCTGGGGACCCAAGTTGATAGCAATCTCTCATTTGACAACCACGTGGCCAAAGTGGTTAGAAAAACATTTTATATAGCCCACCTAATCATGAAGGGATTCACATCTAGATCAGGGAGGTCATCGTGCCTCTTTACTCATCCCTCATCAGGCCCATAATTGAGTACAATGCCCCTTTTGGGATGTACCTTACCAGACACCTGCAGCAACTGGAAATACCCCAAAAGTACCTCACCAAGAGGATCAAAGGGCTCAAACAGATGCCATATGCTGCCCGGTTAAAGAAACTCCAGCTCTACTCAGTGGCATACCGCCTGTTCAGAGGCGATCTGTGCCTGACATATAAAGCCATGTCCAACCCGGAATTAATGGACATGCTGCACCTCAGAAAATCCAAATCCCATCGAGCTACGCGCTCGAGAGACTTGAACCTCAGCACTGAAATAAATATGACATGCTGGAGGGCAGATTCATAACCCAGAGACTCCCTTCACTCTGGAATAAAATCCCAGTCCAGGTTAGGCAGAGTCCCTCATTGACTCTCTTCAAGAGGACTCTTGATGAGTGGATGGGAGATCGTAAGTTTACCCCGGGTATCACTTCTGTGTCACTGTTAGACAGAGGCACAGTATACTAACCTCGAAAAAGGGCATAGCAAAATAAATTTAAAATGGTTGGCGAAAGCCAAACACATTCTGGCTAGGCTTATAAATGCCCTAGGGCAGATAGCCTAGTATGAACCTATGAACCTATGAACCTATGAATCATTCATCTTGGATTAAATATCTGCAGGAATCTACATATTTCCATTGCCACATTGACATTAAGTTGTAACACAGCAAGATGATTGTACAAGCAAGGCCAAGGATACTACCTACTGTAACTATAAATTGCATAGGGATAACATTATTTTGGTGTGGCAACATTGCTGGCATTGAAGGATAAAGCTCTGACTATGATCCAAGTAACCCAAATTCAGCTAGTGGATTGTGCATTTCATGGCATTGGCAGGGGAGTAGACGAGTGGCATGGTCATTGTGGTAGTGGACAGGGCAGATCCAGCAGTGTACTGCATAGATCCCTTCAGAGAAGTGGATGACATCCAAATATATGACTGGGCATTGCCATTAGGCTGATCAAGACAGCAATGGGTGGTAGTCATCACAATGGGTTTTCAGGAACATGCAGTCTTGTAGAAGGTTACTGTAAGCCTCCAAGGTGACACAGATTGCCTAACCCCAAAACCAAATTACAAAGTTAGGCCATTACATATGCTCTCATTGCCAGGATGCTAGTGAGTGCACATAGTATCTATAGGTCTCACTGAATGATGTCCCCCTGGATAGCTCTCACAATGATTTGTTGTGTCTTTCGGCTATTCTCGGTTAGGGGTCGCCACAGCGGAACTCCGGTCCGCTAATGATTGACAGTAGATTTTTACATGCTGAGTTGCTGGCCCTGATGCACAACCTTCAACGAAAGTAGGCCCATTCATGCATGTCTCCACACAGAAGACGCTCTAGCTGAGAATCGAACAAGACAACGTCTTACTGTGAGGCGACAACGCTACCGTAGCACCACCACCGCAGTCTATAGCTCTCACAATGATACCAAATAAAATCCCCAGGTAAAAGGAATGAGTGAGCATTTCTGAAGGGTAGAGGTTTGGTGGTCAGCAGGCAACATAATGCTTCAGAGATACTTCAGGTGCAGCTAACATTGGGTAAGACATCAATTCAGGTGGTAGCCTACTATAGGTCCCCAACCATGTCCCAAGACTCACACTCCACGTTCCTAAGCACCCTGGAGAATATTAGGGTCCAACCTAACACTCTCATACCAGGTGCCTTCAACTACCCCTCCATTAACTGGGAAAACTACTCATGTACCAATACACTTGCCCAAAGTTTTTTGGAGTTCATTAATTCCAATGCCCTGGACCAGCTCATTCTTACCCCAAGTAGAGGTAGCAACATCCTTGACCTGGTCATTACTAACATGGGCACCATTGCTCTAAATCAATAGTAAACTCCTCCCTGGTTAGATCTGACCACAAACTAATCACCTTGGAAATCCACATCCCTACCACCCCCCCACCCCACCCCCGCAAAAGTAATGACCATGAAAAACGTCTCCAAAGCTAACTTTGGGCTTCTAGAAACAGAGGTGGCTAACTTCACGGTACCCATGCAAATGGAGAAGAGTTGCATGACTGCCAGATCATACACCAATGCACTGTATGAACACATACAGAAATGCATGTATCTCGCCATACCCAATAGAACCAAAACACTCTCCTCCAAAAAAAGGAAGCCAATTTGGTGGTCCCCTGCCATAAACAAACTCTACAACAGAAGGAGGAAACTGATGCAGAATAAGGTAAAGTCCCAAAACTGGAAAAACTCCCTTATCAGCCTCAACAAAAAGTTGAGATCCCTGATCAAATCCTCTAAAGCTAGCTATGAAAACATAATTGCAGCAGATAGTAAAGACAACCATAAGGCCTTCTATAGTTATGTCAAGTATCTCCACGGCAATACCCAGATTTGCTCTGAGCTACTGCACAATGGTACCTCCTATACCAACCCAACATATATTGCCAATATAATGGCCGACAGATTCAGTGCCAAGTTTACCCCTCTCTCCCCCCACAAAGGACCAATCATAATACCAGTAGATTGCCAGGCACCCAGTATTACTGCTGCACAGGTTAAAACAGCACTGTCCAAGGCCAAGAATACAGCTTCAATCGGACCTGACAATATCCCTGGCTGTGTTCTACATGAACTATAGAGTGAACTGGAACCTCACCTGTGTGCCCTGTTCAATCACAGCCTCACCTCAGGCTTTATCCCTACCATATGGCGCACTGCTACAGTCATCCCTCTCCACAAAGGAGGAGTGACTACAGACCCTGGGAACTATCGCCCCATTAACCTGATGAGTCCGATATGCAAAGCTATGGAATGCATCATCATGGACCTAATAAACAAGGATATAGGGAATTTCCAAACTCTGGATCCCACACAGTTTGGTTTTGTGTAGGGTAGATCATGCTTGCTCAACTTGGTCGACTTCTTTCTGTCAGTCATCAGAGCTGTGGATAAAGCAAGGTGGTTCATACAGCCTACCTTGGTCTTACCAAGGTCTTTGATACCATTCCCCATGCAGGAATAATAGAAAAACTCACTAAGCTAGGCATCAACCCCTATATCACTAGGTGAGTTGCAAACTGGCTCACAGATAGAACCCACAGTGTGAAAGCAGCTGACTCCAAGTCAGACTGCCAATTAGTCATGGGTGGAGTCCCATAGGGTTCGGTCCTGGGTCTTCTCCGGTTTGGCATCTACTTCTCTGAAGTCCAGGACAACACAAAGGGACTCTGGCTGACAAAGTTCACAGATGATTGCAAGTTGGAAGCTATTATTAACTCCCCAAGTGATGTTGACATCTTACAGAATGGCCTCACTGAGACCAACGACTGGTGTCAAAACCATGGCCTTAAGCTTAATGCCAAAAAATGTGTTGTCATCCCCTTTGGGAAAAACCCGGTTCTCATAAATTACCACATTGATGGCAGTCCACTGAACACAGAAGGTTTTATAAGAGATCTGGGAACACAGCTTGACAGCAACCTCTCTTTTGATCACCACATTGCCACTGTGGTCAGAAAGTCCTTCTATGTGGCACTTCTCACTACTAAGGGTTTTGCATCCAGGAAGAAAGAGGTCATTGTCTCCCTCTACTCTTCCCTCATTAGGGCAATCATCGAGTACAATGCCCTATTTGGCATGTACTTCACTAGACACCTGCAACAACTAGAGAGGCCTCAAAAGCAACTCACAAATAGGATCCTAGGCCTTAAACACTTGTCCTATATGGACAGACTCAAAAAACTCCAACTATTCTCTGTCTCATATCGCCTACTTAGAGGCGATCTCTGCTTGACTTACAAAGCCATATCTGGCCCAGCTCTATTTGAAATGCTACATCTAAAGAAATCCCAATCCCTCCACACCACATGCTCCAGAGACCTTAACCTCATTACCACAATCAACAGACCATACTGGAGGGACAGGTTCATAACCCAGAGACTGCCCATGCTATGGAATAGACTTCCCATACATGTCAAGCAGAGTACCTTGCTGATCCTCTTCAAGAGAAATCTTGATGAGTGGATAGGAAATAGAAAATTCACCCCGGGGATAACTCCAGTGGCTCTACTTGACAGAGGCACTGGGAACTAAGGTCGGGTGGCACAATGCCAGGGTAATCCTATGGCTAGGCGGGAACACTTCACATAATCGAATTATTGAAATCTCGAATTTCATATGGTCGAGACCATATGATCGAGATTTTAATAAATCGAATGTGTGTAGTGTTTAGAAATAACACTTTACTTACCTTAATACATTACGTGCACACAGAGGAAAGTATTGTTGCATGCCTTGTGTGTACGTAATGTTGTATTTGTTTTGTGGTGTTGGCAAGAAGTAAAGAAATCTCCCATTTTGCGCTTCCGCATACAGTGCAAGACGGGAGATTTCCCATCTCCCCACTGTAGCACAATCTTGGAGTTGGTATATTTAAGTAGGGGCGGTGTGGGGGGCTGTGGGGGGGTGCAGCAAAAGCGAAGCTTGTGTTTTTTTTTTTTTTGTTTTAATGGTTTCCCTTCAGAAGTTCTAGTTTCCGAAACTCGAGTTTTTGGTTTCGGTTATTTGTAGTTCGAGATTTTGGAAATTCGATCTTCTGAAGTGAATCCGGCTAGGCTTGTAAAGGCCCCAGGGCCATTAGCCTAGTCCACACCTATAAACATATGAACCTATGCTGTTTCCCTGTAATCATTATTAATGAATATTTATACACATCACATCCAGGAATTAAACATCAAACTACGTGTTAAGTGCAGTGCAATTCATTCCACAATATATGATTTGTTGTCACAGTACTATATTTTTGTTTCCCAGTTAATAAATCTGAGAAAACCAGGATTTAGCTTTAAACTCAAAGCCTCTTCTAACTCTGAAACTTAACTTTGGCCCTGTTAGCAGTCTTAGAGAATAAAGAAAGCTATAATGTACATGAAAGTAATACTCTGCTGTATTCCCTCTCACTAAAAAGATAAGCATTTGAATTCCAAAAAAAATCTGACAGGAACCAGTGTTTAAACATTTCTTACTTTTTTCCCCAATAAAACAGTGTGCAAAGCTTGCAATATTAAGGAATGAAATTAATCTTCTTCGCCTGACCTTGTATCTAATTTTGTTCTGTGTTAAACAACCCCTTCCTTTCAAAATATGCATCCTTGAAAATAAAAATAGTCTTTAATGATGGACATACAGAGAAGAAGTCAAGGTCTTCCCTACATAGAAATACTTCAAACTGAAGGTGCAAAAGTGAGAAGTCAAGGAGATTTGTTGTATGAAACTGTAATCTTAAATATCACATTGCCGAAAGTCCCATTTCCAGAATATATTTATAGCAAACTGTATCAGAAATGTATTTTTCATTCCACAACTACTTGAGAACTGCAAGAAACATCTATATATAAAAGAACATGAGGCAGAATGACCAAAAAAGCTTGCCAGAAAACATAAACGATTGCTATGTTTGTGTTTTTGACAGCTTTGTTTGATGTGTAGAACAGATGAAAATAACTTCTAAGCCACATCTTATTAAAAGGTCTAATTGGTTAAGGTGTTTATCTTACAGACACAAGGTGCAGGGTTTGATTCTCACATGGGGTAACTGGCTAGGCTTAACATGGCCTGAAAGGGCAGGTAGCCTAGTATTAACCTATGAATAATTACTCTGTGAAAATATTTATAATTTTTAAAACCAGCAGTTGAAGGGATGGTGAAATATCTCTCATCCTCAAGATTTTTCTCTAGTCCTTGGGTTTGCTAAAAAAATGACCCCCTTTTTCAGTAGTTACACTTTTCTTCAGTATATTTGACTCAATGTTTGTCTCCCCCTAATCATTCTGTGCTGAGCTAAGCAGCATCATAGCTGTTTTGATACAACTTCAATTTCAGAGTGTTTGCTTTGCTCACAGCCCACTAAAGTTGATACTTACCCTAAATACATGTGTACTGCTTTTAATAAGAACAATATTTGTATATGAAAACGCTGAATCTATTTGAGCTTAGTTTGTACTTTTTTTTCATCTAATGTAGCTACTAGCCTGACGCGAGACATTTCCATGAATATATAATGGATTATCCAGCATCAGACAACTTCCGTTGACTGAAGAAAACTGCACCAAAAATATTTTCTAAATGAAAAAAGAGTGGTTGTAATATTTAGATCTAACTTACACTTCTGGTTCTGCCTGAGCCAGCAACAATGTCAGCAAAACCTTCTCCAGTAGAAAAAAAAATCTTTTGAGGAAGATATCGACTTATTTAACTTGCCTTGGCTAGGTGAATAAGGAACATGCTTTATTTTCAATTGTTTAATAAACAACTTAAATCTGGTCCCATCAATAACTCTAAAATATACAGCTTTAAAATTATAGTTTGCAGGATATGTATGCAAAAGACTATCACAAAGTCAAGGATTCAGGTTTGTCTTTCTCAGAAACCAACGTCTGAATACCTTGAGATTGTACTCACTGAATTTGGGTTAGAACCTCCAAAGATTCTTTAATGTTTGCCATGGTTTACACAATCATCCTAGGTGCTAGATAGTCTTTGTTAAACCTGTACAACAATGCAGTTAGAATACAGTAAGGCTCATGAAAAATGCATGACAAATATATTTGTCAAATTAATAACAAGCATTCCATTGGCTTCCTAGAACCAGACTGCTAGGGGTTTCTTTGGTCTGTTCTTCCAAGCACTGATATGCTATTTGTTCATGCACAAGTTGGTTAATATCAATAAAGCTAGCCTAAGATATAGAAAATAAAAAGAGGCTGAAAATCAAATATCGTGAAGTAAAAGGAATTCCACAAGTTTGGAAATGACTAAAAGGCATTTTTTTATCATTAATGTAATCCAGAAAATATCAATTTTGCATTAATCAGGTGATTGTACAGAGGCTGTCTGGATGAATGAAAGGGAAGAAGTCACCCCTCCCCTCTCTTAAGGAGGTATCACGCTTCTGAGAGAAGCTGGTGCCAGTGCAAGTGGATAGTTGACGTTTTAAGTGAATACATCATTACTTGACATACCAATGGGTGGTGCTGGTGCAGGAACATCTGACTATGTTACTTCATAGTGGGGATGCTCAGTTTTAAAAGGGACTGTTCAATCCCGTCCCTTAATATCTACACTGTTTCAACACCTCTTATTTCCATGAGAGTCATCAGTGTGCAGTGACTTTAAGTGGATTTATCATTACTTTACACTCAGTGCTTTGTTGCTGGTGTAGGGGCATCTGACTTTGTTACTTCAAATGGGCTGGCCACTTTTAAAAGGGCTTGTTCCATTCTGTCTCGTTAAATGAACACTGCTTTCAATATGACTCATTTCCTTGACGTTTTACCACTCTGCCATGACATATATTTTATTTTGTCATGACACCCAGCAAAATCCATCATTGAGAAAAAACACTGTAGCACTGGATGTAACACAGCAGAATATCCAATTTATTGTAAGTAAGCACTTTCAAGGGTTCACCTCTTCATCACACTTAGATAAAAATGACTTAAAACAACCACATTAAATAGTATTTCAATTAGCATTAATTACTTCAATTAAAAACAATTAAATTATTTAAAGCCATACTTAACATTTTTAAAAACATCACAGCATACATAAACTAAAAACTAGTGTCTCAACTATCTCTCTTTCAGGAAAGGTTTAATGGAGACCATATTATTCAAACCAGGCGCTTTATCAACACGCAGTGACATAATCAATTTTTGTTCAGCCACCTCAGTAATATTCCTCATATCTCCTCCCCTTTTTCTGACTGCAAGTATTTCCAAGACCAGAAACTTAAACATATGCTCACTACCTTCATTCCTGATGTGCATAGCCAAGGCACTACTTTCTTTTTTATTTCTTATATCCCTCAGATGTTCAAGTATCCTGTCTTTGAACTGTCGATTAGTCATGCCAATATAATATGAAAAACATTTGACACAATAACTCAAATATATTACATTGTCTGTTTTACACAGCATAGTGAGAAGGCTGCATTCTGAAGCTTAGCTTAGGGTGTACAAAGTTAGTACCTGTGTGTATATATGCACAGGCAGCACAACGCCTGCATGTATATATACCTATTCTATCTGATCTAAGAGTAGCCCTATTTAAACTAGATTTATAACAAAGATGGTTCTTAAGGGTCTTATTATTTCGAGAGCTAAACTTAGGTTTGTCTCCTACTATCTCCTTCAACCCATCCAAGGTAGAGAGTATATTCCAGTTCTTATTAATGACATCACATATCATATTTATATTACTAGTATATGTCAAAGTTATTCTCAAATCATTACTAGTCTCATTAGTGATCTGTCGTAGCATCTCACTACTCCCAACAACACTTAGTTTTTTTTTTCTTATAACTAGCCAGTTTCTAGTTTCAGCACTCAAATCTGTTTCTTTGATCTCAGCACTTGTTCAGAAAAAAAAAAAAAATGTCATCTGCTTTTACTGTACTTGTGTTTCTACCTACTTTATTTTACTTTTGCATCATCTTAAAAGTACTCAATTGTATTTATTACTGCTTGGTGTAACTCATTCTAAGCCTTTTGGTTTAAACACTTGGGCTTCGGACCAGTTGTTTTGCACTGAGAAGGTTTGTGGTCTGCACTGTAGTGGCAGAACAGGTAGCTTACATCCTTCTAGGTTGGGAACTGCTGATTGAGGGCTCAGTGTCTGTTATTCTAAAAGTGTATTAATTCTGGTTTAAGCACTTGGGCTTTCAGGCCAGTTATTTTACATTAAGAGGGTTCGTGGTCTGCACTCTTGTGGGAGAGGAGGCTGGACTCTGCCCTTCTGAGCTGGGAATTTCTGGTTAAAGGTTTATAGTGCCTGAATATTTGAACTGTATCTTACTGAAATTGGTACACCTTGTTTGCTGTAGCATAGACTAGATCCAGGCCTGCTGAATCTAGCTTTGTTTATATGCTTGTTGTTTGTTTGCTTGTTATTTCCCTGGAATGCTAATTCCACCTAATCTGTGACTTCTCAGCTTCTGTGGATCACTAGTGATATCTGCATTACTTACTGTACTTATTTCCTTGTTTCACTTGAAAGAAAGTTACTGTTTGTCGTTTTTGCATTTAAGTTACCTGTAACACATTGCACTTAAGTTACCTGGCACTTGCTCACTAAAGCAATTATATAAGTCAGCGCTAAAAATTAAAAGCACTACACCCTCACTCTCCACTGGCCCTTGTTTTCAATTATTAAGGAATTCCCAATATTATTCTAGCATGTCCAAAGGTCAGTTGTCAATATCCTCTCCGGTCCAGCTGGTGAATCTGGGAATCTTGAGGCAATGTTACAACTGCTTCATGTACACAGACAACCTTGTCCTCCTCCCAACAAATTCCAACACATGTGAGAGATGCAACCATATAGCCAAACTGGAGGCTAAGCTCTCTCAACTCAGTACTGGCATAACCAGTCAGGAGGAGAAGGAAACCACACTCACTACAATTCCAGTCTCACATAGACCTACCATGACAGCAAACCAAACACATAATCACACAAAAACATAATCGGAGGCTCTAAATAAAGATCTGCCTAAGCAGCAGAGACCTCCAAAGCAGACACCCAAGCAACTGCTACCCCAAAACAAAACACGTGCAACACATATCTCACAAAGCCAGTGTGCCGAACAGTCACAGCTCTTAAGACTAAACAACACACCTGATACACTTGTAATAGGTGACTCTGTCGTCAGGCACACTGACGTCCCGCTCACCAGGCTGAACAAGAAGAGGGTCATGGTGAGCAGCCTGTCGGGCGCTAGGATCCGCCACATAACACAAGCACTCAGGTCACTCCAAGGCAAGTACAAATATGACTCAGTCGTTGTCCATGCTGGTGTGAATGACCTGAGACGTACCTCCCTGGACTACATGAAAAGAGACATAAAGGAGCTCTCTGAGCATGTAGCCCAGGCTGGTATGACCCTGACCTTGAGTAGCATCTTACCCTCACCAAGAATGATGCCACAATATGAAGACAAGATGATCAATTTCAACAATTGGCTTAAGTACTGGTGTCATTCAAAGGGGATCCAATGCCTGTCAGCTTGGGATGATATGCTCGACAAGCCACGATGCTTCGCTAGGGACGGCTTGCACCTGTCACCCCTGGGCTTTCAGATATTGGCAAAGGCTCTTGCTACCCCCATAGTGCCTTTTTTAGGCAAGGCTCAAAAGACAAACCCACCTCCATAGGTATCACAAGGGATAAGACACTAAGAGTAATGCTACTCAACGCCAGAAGTCTAAACCTCAAGATGCACGCACTCGAAACTCTCCTTAGCATGGAGAACATCGATATCTGTGCAGTAACAGAAACCTGGTTTAGGGCTCCCGAGAGCATCCCAGCACTACCAGGTTATACCTCATACCATGCTTTTCGGCCCCAAAACCTGGACCGAACCACAAAAGGAGGGGGAGTATCGATATTCATCAAAGATACCCACACCTCCAGGTTGGTGGCAAAGCACGAGCATCAGAGACTATCCATGTGCAACTAACTGTGGGTAAAACTGCCTTCCAGTTTATAGCCTGCTACAGACCACCCTCCAAAACTCAGGAACCCCACTCGGCCTTCCTGAGAACACTGGAAAATATGAAGGTCTCTCCAAACACCATTATATTGGGTGACTTCAACTACCCAAACATAGACTGGGAGCATTACTCTTGCTCCAACACCCTAGCCCAAAGGTTCCTAGAATTTATAAACTCAAATGCTATGGAACAACTTGTTACCACTCCCACAAGAGGGGAAAACATACTGGACCTGATCATCACCAACATGGGGACTCTATGCTCCAGACCAGAAGTGCATCCCTCACTGGTAAGATCAGACCATAAACTAATCTCACTGGATATTCACATCCCGACCCCACCCCCTGCCCAGAAAACCACAGTGAAAAACTTCTCTAAAGCAAATTTCACACTCCTCAAAACCGAGGTGGAATCCTTCAAAACCCCCGGGCCTGTGGAAAATACGGCCCAGACCACAGAATCCTTTATAAACGCATTCTATGAACACCTTCAGGAATGCATGGATCATGTGATCCCAAATAAAACCAAGACCCAATCCTCCAAAGGCAGACGTCCTGTCTGGTGGACCCCAGCCATAAACAAACTATACAATAGAAGGAGGAAGCTACTAAATGATAGAGAAAATCCCAAAAAGGGAAGGCATCACTGATCAGTATTAGCAAAAAACTACGGGCACTCATAAAATTGTCTAAGGCCAGCTTCGAGAGAAAAATTGCACAGGACACCAAGGATAATCACAAGGCTTTCTTTAGTTATGTTAGGAACCTGGGTGGTAATTCCCAGATATGCTCGAAATTAGTCCAAAATGACAAAAAATACACTGAACCCACAGACATTGCCAACATCCTAGCTGACAGGTTCAGTGCAAACTTCTCCCCACCAAAAGGGCAAATATCTATCCCAGCAGAGTGCTGGCCCCCCTGACATCTCAGATGCTCAGGTAAGAGCCGCCCTCTCCAAAGCAAAAAACACAGCATCAATGGGACCAGACGGTGTCCCTGGCTGCATCCTACATGAACTCCAAGAAGAGCTAAACCCAAACATAAAACTACTGTTCAATCTCAGCCTTACTACAGGATATGTGCCCAAAGAGTGGCGTACAGCAACAGTGGTCCCTCTCCATAAAGGTGGTGCCTCAACGGATCCTGGAAACTATCGCCCCATAAGCCTGACTAGCTTGGTCTGCAAAGCTATGGAAAGGATCATCATGGACCTCATAAATAAAGATATTGGGGACCTACAGACACTGGATCCTACCCAGTTTGGCTTTGTTAATGGCAGATCCTGCCTCTTAAACCTGGTTGATTTCTTTGAAACAGTCACCAAGGCCATTGACGAGGGGAAGGTGGTCCACACAGCCTACCTGGACCTCGCAAAAGCCTTCGATACAATACCCCACTCGGGCATTATAGATAAGCTCACCAGCTTAAATATAAACCCCTGTGTCACTAGATGGATTGCAAACTGGCTCAAGGACAGAACCCACATGGTTAGAATTGCTGGAGCCATGTCAGACTCCAAACCAGTTACAAGTGGTGTCCCACAAGGCTCAGTCCTGGGACCTCTCTTGTTCGGTATATATTTCTCAGAGGTACAGGCCAACACGGAAGGACTGTGGCTGACCAAGTTCACAGACGACTGCAAACTGGGCACCATAATCGACTCTCCAGCCGACACAAGCATCCTCCAAAAGGGCCTCATAGAAACAGACAACTGGTGCCAGAGCCATGGCCTCAAGCTAAATGCCAAACAGTGTATAGTCATCCCCTTTGGCAAAAACAAAGTGCCCACAAATTACCACATAGGTGGTAATCCATTAAGTACAGAAGAAGTAATTAGGGACGTGGGGACCCAAGTTGATAGCAATCTCTCATTTGACAACCACATGGCCAAAGTGGTTAGAAAAACATTTTATATAGCCCACCTAATCATGAAGGGGTTCACATCTAGATCAGGGGAGGTCATCGTGCTTCTTTACTCATCCCTCATCAGGCCCATAATTGAGTACAATGCCCCTTTTGGGATGTACCTTACCAGACACCTGCAGCAACTGGAAAGACCCCAAAAGTACCTCACCAAGAGGATCAAAGGGCTCAAACAGATGCCATATGCTGCCCGGTTAAAGAAACTCCAGCTCTACTCAGTGGCATACCGCCTGTTCAGAGGCGATCTTTGCCTGACGTATAAAGCCATGTCCAACCCAGAATTAATGGACATGCTGCACCTCAGAAAATCCAAATCCCATCGAGCTACGCACTCGAGAGACTTGAACCTCAGCACTGAAATAAATAGGACATGCTGGAGGGACAGATTCATAACCCAGAGGCTCCCTTCACTCTGGAATAAAATCCCAGTCCAGGTTAGGCAGAGTCCCTCATTGACTCTCTTCAAGAGGAATCTTGATGAGTGGATGGAAGATCGTAGGTTTACCCCGGGTATCACTTCTGTGTCACTGTTAGACAGAGGCACAGTATACTAACCTCGAAAAAGGGCATAGCAAAATAAATTTAAAATGGGTGGCGAAAGCCAAACACATTCTGGCTAGGCTTATAAATTCCCTAGGGCAGATAGCCTAGTATGAAATTATGAACCTATGAACTACCTACATGTGGGTCACATACTGTTGCATTGTTGGGAAAGTATGGTTTACACCCACCATGTCTGTCTTTGCATGCCTCTTTAATGTGTCTGTCTATATCTTTACTTTTATAACCCCTTTCTATAAAATCCAGTTTAAGGAACTCTAGAGCCTGAGGCTATATTCTTTGTTTATATTCGTTTTGGTGTTTATGCCTCAAGTGAACTTGGCAGAAGGTATGATGGAAGGAACTCCTGAAGAGATATCCAGTCTTAATGCTAAAACTTCAAATGAACTGAGCACACATTCGTTGGAACGTTTTAACACTTTTTTGAATCTTGAGTAGTAACCCTCTACTGCAAGTGGATATATCTACAGATGTTGGTAGTGTGGGAGATGATCCTGTTAATCGTAAAGGCTTTTTGGTCAAGTATAAAGATGTAGAAAATAAACTATCTAAGTTTAAGTGGCTGCAATGGCAGTGCTTTCATTTAGAAGCCTCACTTAAACAAGGTGTTGTACCAAGAGGCCTGAGAGTCTTAACCATGCCCACATATGGCAAACTTATCCAGAGCTGCTTAGACAATGGCAGTTGATCAACCTCTAATGTAGCGCAAGGTATTTGCAACTGCTTATTGATTTTTTTTCGCCCACAAGAGGAAAGAGCTAATGTCTGAAATCAACAGGCTACAGAATGATATTTATGATAATTATTCACCAACTGTGTTAGGTGATAAGATGGATACCCTGTATGAGAACATTCAGAACTATGAAAAAAGGTTTCAAGTAACCAAAGTCAGAAAGTTGCAGAGAGACTTTGGTGACTTTAGGAATGGCAATGTTTTCTTGTGGAATAGAAGCAGGAATGATACACGCCCTATACGGCATAAGGGTGTGGTTGCTGAGACTACCAGCAATGTTAGTAATGATTCCACCCCTATTGTCTCTGTGCAACACTTCCCGTCCTTCCCACTTAGAAGTGAGCCGGAGTTAGGAGGCAATGTAGTGATAGCATCACCTGTAGCGGATTCTCAGTTGGGGCATAATTCTGCTACAGGTAATAGGAACGATATACGTAGCCTGGTATCAGGAACTGACCGTAAGCATGAGGAACAGGTTGTTAAACCTAAGGAACACAGAGCGCAATGGTTGAATGTTGCTGCTTTTAGCAGTAAAGACTCTGTAACACCAACAATGTCAGACATGAGTAGTTTTTTATCAAACAAACTGTTCCCAATCAAGGGAAGGTCCAGGAGTTGAATGAGAAACCAAAAAACAAGGAGAATGCAGAGTACGGAGGATTGGAACACAGGGGGCAAAAGATCCAAACAGGCTTGATTTTTAACATTTCAACGAATTAATTGACTGATGCTCAGAGACTGTTATTGAGCAAAGGGCTCAGCTTTGTACCAGCTAGAAAAGCACAAATAACTGATGTTCTTAAAGATTTAAGGCTATTTGCCAGGACATTGACATTGTGTGTGTTTTTTAATAATGCAAATACTACTCAATCAGTTTTTAAAAAACCCAGTGTGTTTGTTCCACTCAGCAATGCTATTATTGATACCTTTGTGGAGATCTGTGATAAACAGATCAGGGATAGTTTTGATAGTGAGGATGAACATAAACTCTACCACAATATGTCTAAAGAAGAGTATGATGCACTGAAAGAACTGAGAGAATTAACTTCCATAGAAGTTAGACCCACTGACAAGGATGGAGGTATAGTTATTTTAGATAAGGAGCTGTATCACAGACAAATGTATGTTCTTTTAAGTCAAAGTGATACCTATGAATGTATATCAGTAGCTACTGTTAAAGCTGTTATGGATAGAATAGCATTTCTGATCTTCGATCTACTAATAACTAATATGATATCAGAGCCACTCTTTGAATACTTCTCAGTAGGACATCCAGTGGTACCAATTGAATATGGTTTGCCAAAAGTTCATAAATGTCTTAGTACTCCACCCATGTGACCTATAGTGTCTGGCAGAGACTGGGCTACGGAACCCCTATCCATTTTTGTCTAAAATAACTTACATCACACATTAGAAGAGTGTGAGACTGCTCTAAGGGACACTAAAACTTTTTTAGAGTTATTACAAATGAAATGGAAATCTGACTATTCTGAATGTTACTTTGTTACTATGGACATTGTATCCCTATTCACAGTCATACCGAATCAATGGGGTATTGATAGTATCAGTGAACTATTGCATAGCAAGGAGGTTCAGGGTGATAAAATATGCTTGATTTGTAGCCTATTGGACATTATTTTAAGTAACAATGTTTTTATGTTCAGTAATGAATACTACATTCAAAACGTTGGTGTGGTGATGGGCACAGCCTGTGCCAACAGCTGTGCCAAACTTTCATTGGTGCAATGGGAAACAGAGTTTATACTCTCTAATATGACCTATGCCAACTCTGTCTTGTGGTATACTAGATTTATGGATGATATTTTTTTATTATGGCAAGGAACTGAGACAAGATTAAGAGAGTTTATTCACTATCTCAATATGACCACTGATTTTCTAAGATTCACATACAATTATAGTTTACAACAGGTGGAATTTTTAGATGTGACTGTTAGTAAGCATTCGCTCAATACTGTTAAAACTAGTTTGTATAGGAAACCGGTTAGAAAAAATAACTTATTGCACAATACAAGTATGCACCCGAACCATTGCAAATGCAATATAATAAAAGGACAGGTGGTCAGGTTGATGAGATTGCATAATGATGATGCAGAGCTGAATTCAGTTCTAGAGTCCCTTAAACTGGATTTTATAGAAAGGGGTTATAAAAGTAAAGATATAGACAGACACATTAAAGAGGCATGGAAAGATAGACATGGTAGGTGTAAACCATACTTTACCAACAATGCAACAGTATGTGACCCACATGTAGGTAGTGTTGTTGAGAGTAGTGAGATGCTGCGACAGATCACTAATGACAGTAGTAATGATTTGAGAATAACTTTGACATATGCTAGTAATATAAATATGATCTGCGATATCATTAATAAGAACTGGAATATAATCTCTACTTTGGATGGGTTGAAGGAGATAGTAGGAGACAAACCTAAGTTTAGCTCTCGAAATAATAAGACCCTTAAGAACCATCTTTGTTATAACTCTAGTTTAAATAGGGCTACTCTTAGATCAAATAGAATAGGTACATATACATGCAGGTGTTGTGCTGTCTGTGCATATATACACACAGGTGCTAACTTTGTACACTCTAAGCTAAGCTTCAGAATTCAGCCTTCTCACTATGCTGAGTGTAAAACAGTCAATGTAATATATTTGAGTTATTGTGTCAAATGTTTTTCATATTATATTGGCACGACTAATCAACAGTTCAAAGACAGGATACTTGAACATATGAGGGATATAAGAAATAAAAAGGAAAGGAGTGTCTTGGCTATGCACATCAGGAATGAAGGTAGTGAGCATATGTTTAAGTTTCTGGTCTTGGAAATACTTGCAGTCAGAAAAAGGGGAGGAGATATGAGGAATATTACTGAGGCGGCTGAACAAAAATGGATTATGTCACTGCGTGTTGATAAAGCGCCTGGTTTGAATAATATGGTCTCCATTAAACCTTTCTTGAAAGCGAGACAGTTGAGACACTAGTTTTTAGTTTATGTATGCTGTGATGTTTTTAAAAATGTTAAGTATGGCTTTAAATAATGTCATTGTTTTTAATTGAAGTAATTAATGTTAATTGCAATACTATTTAATGTGGTTGTTTTAAGTCATTTTTATCTAAGTGTGTTGAAGAGATGAACCCTTGAAAGCGCTTACTTACAATAAATTGGATATTCTGCTGTGTTACATCCAGTACTAGTGTTTTTTCTCATTTGCTTCTTTTTGCTCTGGTTGTTTTATTGCCTGAGGCTATATTCTTTGTTTAAAATCCATCATTGTTTTACAATTGAAGTTTGAAACGCTCCCATTTGTGTGTCCAGAAAAGGGAAAGAATCAAATCCAGTATGACCAGATGTCTTCCAGACCAGACCACATGTTCTCTTTGGGTGGAGAAATGGAGTACAAGTACAGTTTGCAGCATCCTGCAGAGATAACCAACCTGTAGCAATGTGTTCTGGCTTCCAGCTGTGGTAACTATAATAGTAAAGTGTTTGGACTTTGAGATCATCTTACTATCTCTCAGAATCACTGGCATATTAGGCAATGGAGTGACCTTGAATTGTGAATAATAAATTAAGAAAGCACAATGAGATCTCCAAATTTCCTTACTTTTCATTTGTCATTGTACAAAATTAAGATTACTTCATATAGTATGGTGTATGTTTACTATATCGTGTGTAGTCATAATAGTTTCATGCAGTGAAGACCAATCACTTTTTCACTGATTAGAGGTGTTACAGCTGAACATAAATAGCTAATTAACTCTGAACTGAGCTTTTAGTCTAGTACTGGTTGGTAGAGTCTTCAGCATGTGCAATAGTGACTGAGCACTTAATTCATGTAAATTGATAAGCACGGTCAGGGGTGATCCCACTGTAACATAGCTTCGACCTTTTCTAGCTGACTACATCTCTTTCTAGTGGGCCATGCCCATTCAGCTGTCTCCTGAAGCCCCCCTCCCTTTGATTTGAAGTCACCAGCTGCCACTGCAATTCTATACTGGGCTTGTTGAATGATAATATATTATAGGTAGTTTTTTTGAGAAGAGAGAGAGAGAGTTGGGGGTGAACAGTATTAGTTTAGTTTTTCCTTGGACTCAGGAGGAGTTGTGAGTTGTTGATCCAAGCTTCTAAGGGGAAGAAGGATTTCTGGGTGTGTTTGGAGCACAGGTAATGTCCTAGTAGCATATATTAGAGTGGAGACCTTGATGTATAGCACTATTGTGGCCTCTTTGACTGCTGTGTTAAGATCACTGAAATAAGTTAAACAGTAGTGGAGCCGTTTCTCTGCTTGGGACCTATTAGCGAGAAGGGTGTTAGTCCACAGGAAGAGAGTTTATTTGCAAGACTTTCATGACTGACTGTATTGAATATCTTGGATAGATCCAGAAAGAGGGCTGAGGTTAGAAGACATGAATTGCTATTCTGATTTATTACTTCTGAGCCTTAGAAGGCCAGTGTTGTACTGTGATTGGGTCTGAAACCATGCTGTAAGAGATAGATGAATTTATGAGAAATGGTATATGTAGCAAGTTGACAGTAAAACAAACATCTTCCCAAGATTTTGGATAAGGGTGAGAGAATGGTGATTTGTCTATAGTTTGCGAGCTCAGTTGACAAGTTGACCATATGGAGGGGTATTATAGAGGATTTTATTTTCACTGGTGTGTTTTAGTATAATTGAGACAGGCTATACAAGGCTATCTATAGCAAGTTTCAGGTATTCAGATGGAAGCTGGTCAGGGACAGTGGTTGATGTCTCAAGGGTATGTAGGCATTTTTTAAATTGTAGATGTTGGCACTGGAGTGAGTGTGAAGGTCTGTTGTGGCTTCAATGACTGGAGTGGGATGGGTGGATTTGTAGTAGCTTGTTTTGTTAGAAGGAGGTTACTGTATTTATAAAATGTGAGTTAAACTGTGAAGCAAAGCTTTGGGAGTTATCAGTTGGAGATGGTCTGGATTGGGTTAATTTTCCATGACTGAGCAATGTATATACTGATTTCCAGATGTTTTGGATGGTTTGATAATGAATCTTTGGTGTTGCTATAGCAGGCATTTTGTTCTGTTTAGGCATTGTTTGCTATGGTTCCTTAACTGCCTATGTTGTCACGGGGATGTTTGAGACTTGGTTTATAGCCATGACTTCCAGTCTTTATCTCTAAATTGCATGAGCTGCTTTGTTTTTTTTTTTAGATAACCAAGGGACTGGTTTGTTTTTAACATTTTTGATTCTTAATGGTGCTTGCTCTGGTTAACCATTTGGGTAAACGCTCTGGGTAAAAGTAGAGAGTGAATGGCCAAAAGATAGAACTTGTATATACTGAGTCTGAGATGCCAATTCTCAGAATATTCCCTTTTCTCCAAGGTATGGCAATCTCAGAGTTGGCACATATAAGTTCAGGGGGTGTGCCCCCTCCCCCTGCAAAAAGAAGTTTTAAGGAAATTAGATATTTTTAAGCTTTGCTGTTCTCTAAGTTTTCGGTCTTTTTTTCAGCTTTTCAGTACTCCGCATTTCAAGTGCTGACATTTTATTAGGGAGCCGTTGCTCAGACAACATATTTAGAAATGCTATATTAAATATGTCTACTGTTTCATCAGAGGGAGGAGTTTTAAGTGGAGCCCAGTAGACCTGATGCAGGTTGGAAGTAAAAGTCTCTTTATTGAAGTTACTGAGGTTTCTAATTGTGTAATACTGATGTATCTTGTGGTGTTGTTTGGGGTGTCTGATTATGTAGCTTTGCTGGTGGTTATTTAGGTTATCGAGTGGGATGCCACCTGTCTCAACATTGTTTGGGGTTGATGTTAGAATCCATTCTAGGATGAATTCTTTAGATGTGGCCTTGTTAATTGTAGTTGGAGTCTTGATCAATTGAGAGAAGCTGAATAGCTGAATTGAATTTGTTGGATTTTCTAGGGCTATCTTTTGCCAGTGTATGTTAACGTCTCCTAGTAATATGGTTTCCAGTCTTATGTTGGCCAAGATACAGGAGATGATTTCTTCCAGGATGGGAATATAGTTATCAAATGGCATATATAGATCTATGATGGCTAAAGATTTGTGAGTATTCAGTTTGAGAAATGATATTTGAGAAAATTCAGTGTTGTTTAAAATGTGTATAGTATCACAGAAAGTGGAGAAATCTAAAACATTTCTGTAGAAGACAGCATCTCCACCAGCTTTTTTGTTGGTTCTATCTAGTCTGAGTATGTTATAACTTGTGAGAGTATTTCTATATCTTTGGTAATTGGCTTTAATTATGTTTCTGTGGCTCTTAAGAGATCAATGGAGTAGAGAGCTACATGGGTATGAACTTCTGTAATTTTGTTATAGAGACTTCTTATGTCAGTGTGTAGCATTTTAAGAACTAGGTGGCCTGTTGCATTTTTGAGAAGTGTAGGGGGCTGGTATGTCGAGGTCTAGGGTTAAATGAGCGAGTCTGGGTTTGAGATGCATATCCCCTCCCAGTATTATTGTCCAGTCAGCAATGTGGTCATTGAAGAGCCATTTATATTTGGACATGAGTTTGGATAATGGTGGAACACGTGCCATTTGCTTCTATTTTAGGTTGCTAGTGTAATTAATGTTGGGTAGGCCAGGGGAGATATTAGAGAAATGTGTTGTGGTATTCTTGTGTACGTACTGTGTTGTAGGTGTAGGAAGTAACAGTGGGAGAGAGACTTGTGATAACTGGTTGAGAGTGTGAGTATAGTGAGACATGCTAGTGACAGAAGATGAAGTAGTGACATATTTGGGATTTAGAAGGATGTATGGATAGATGATAGTGTGCAGTGCGAGGAATGTGTAAAGATGCAATTATAGGTAGTAGAGATTAATGGGAGGAGTAAAGTAGAGTAAGATGATAGTTAGGATTGATAGGTAGGTACAGAGAAATACTAATATGAATGCGGATGATTTATATGATGAGGCAGTCTGTTAACAGAAGAACAGGAATTGTAAAGAAGGATAGTAAGAAAAAAGTACTGATTTAATTGTGTATGGAAGTACAGAGATTGAGGGTACAGAATTATAAGTAGGCTGAGAGATGATATAGAGGAACAGATGACAGATGAATACAAATCTGATTGTAGTACATGAGAGACGATTGTGGGGATGAAAGGAAGAGGCAGTTTTGTTCAGGAATGAACTAGAGGTTCAGTTGGGGAGATGTCAGAATAGGAGATAATATAGTGCAAAGCAAAGTGGGAGGAAGAATGACAGCTGAAAATGCTGCTACGTGTTTGATGGAGGTAGGGAAGAGGACAATTGAAACGAGTATTTCTTTGATAGTAGTAAAGTTGTTTGGGAAAGTACAGGGAGTGGATGTCACAAGTGATATCTTCAGCTTCACCATTGTTAAGGTGTTTTATCACAAATACAATATACAAATTAAAAACAATAAACAACTACATAAAACAAATATATTAAACAGTAAAAGAAATCATGCAAACAAAATGCACAAGGATACCACTATCAAACTGTGACATGCCAATGTTTCCTACAAGGACTCAAAGTAAATAACCATGAATATGTAAAATGCCAGAGAATGCCACAACACATTTAATGTGCACAACTTAAAACCATCAAAAACAAATGGAGCCAATGCAAGCCTAGGCATAAACCTAAAGGGAGATGATTTGCACCACCATCACAAACTATCTCAAAGAGATATAGCTGCAAGATCGGTGGAAGTGAAGCAGTGTAGGACATTCCCTTAGGAAGTAAGTTCTACAGGTGTAGGGCCTGATACACAAAGGAGTTTCTAAACACAGTTATGGAACTATCAGCAGACAGAAGGAGGCTGAGCACAGAGCCTGTGGTTGGCAGTACAACACAACAAGCTCCTACAGGAAACAAGCCATATATGGAAAAATAAGCTACAATATTGAAAATGATACAGAAATGGACCAGAAGACAGTGCAGGTTGCACGGACTGGCAGGAGTAGCATATGTTGGTAATCTGAGGCACCAGTAAGTATCCTGAACCATTTCTAAACCATGCATCTTTCTAACAAAATCAAGCCTCTCTAAAAGTTGTGATTCAGGAGCACTGCAACATACGTGGCTTTCAAGGTAGCATGAGCTGTCATGGCTTCAGTTTTTGATAAGTATCAGCCAGTTATGTATCAACCACTGGTGAATGGCCTCCAGGTAATTAGCAATGGTATACACATTCAGCATATCCTCCTGAAAGAATGGGAGGTAAAAGTGAGTGTCACCATAATAGTAATGGTATGCCAACAATCTCCTCAGTAATAAGAACTCCCAAAAGAAGCATGAATGCAGTAAAGGGAAGCTGGCCTAACATCAAGCCTTGTGGCACTTTGCAATCATGGATCATAATAGTAATGGTAGGCCAACAATCCCCTCAGTAATAACAACTCCCAAAAGAAGTATGAATGCAGTAAAGGGAAGCTGGCCCAACATCAAGCCTTGTGGCACTTTGCAATCATGGATCATAATAGTAATGGTAGGCCAACAATCTCCTCGGTAATAACAACTCTCAAAAGAAGCATGAATGCAGTAAAGGGAAGCTGGCCTAACATCAAGCCTTGTGGCACTTTGCAATCATGGGTGTAAATCAGAAGACACAATTCTCAAAGAAGTCCAGATAGGTAGGGACCCAGGAGTACACTGATTATCAGATAATGTTTTAGTTACACATACTGTACATGACTTTCTTGATAACATTATCAAGAAATGGATGGTTAGGAGTGTTAAAGACAGGATGCTAATTTTCATGAATATTGGAATCAAGTGATGGTTTCTTGAGGCTACACGGGTAATTGTAGCTTCTTTCATGGCTAAATTGAAAAAAAAAACAAAGTCCTCCAATAGATTACAGCCCCTAGTCTGACTTGTATGTCACAGAGCACATTAATGAGATTGCAGCTAACACCTCATTTTACTTGAGACTACTGAAAACCATCCAAATGGGAAAAAAAACATTTCCACACAGGGGGATGGCTAAATATGAGGTATCGGTATAACAGATCAGTGATTAACGTTTTGTGCATGAGTTGTGCAAGTTTCCAGTATAACTCATTTTGAAAGAAACAATCAAAGCTATGACTGGGCAAAACAAACCAACAATGTTTTGACCTAATAAAAACTGATTCTTGCAAGGATCAAGTCCCTCTCCTTCCACAGAAATGGGGAATATGCTATGTCCACCACTGCACAACAGTAGAGAAAAATGAAAAGGCACAAAAAAAACATTGACTCATTACCACTACAGAAATATAAACTTGTAGACCTGGTAATGACTTTTATGCATAACAGCAGCCAACAAGTTTTTGATTAGAGAAGTTAGCCTAATGACTTAAACCTCAGAGGTAACACTTATCCAAAGATAGGGTGGCCTGCACTGCATCACATATACAGTGATAATAATTAGTATTTTTGGGTTGTATATAAACTGCCCATTACACAAAAGACTTCATACATTTGGTTCTGGGACACTGGTGACAGCACAGCTATAATCCCTTCTTCCTGTGCCAGTGCATGAGATACAGCTGTGGTTTTTTCATATATCAGATATTGCATATATGTTATAACCACTGTGCGATGATACCTGAATCGATTCCCAAATGAATGATCAGTATGCAATCACTGAAATTCCATCAGCTCAATCACAAATGATCAAGAAGTCGGTTCACTTACAAAATGCCTACATATATTTAAATAACCATGTGGGGGAAGTCTTCCCATACCCCATAACTTTATATTTATACATACATATATATATATATATATATATATATATATATATATATATATAT